>NW_026915696.1:0-184015 GCF_034315485.1 Pezoporus occidentalis
CCTAACTGAAACTGGGTTTAAATATCCAACAGCAAGCTCATAAATTCGGATTTGCTATATATATTATTTGCCAAATATATTCATTATGAATCAGGTCATGAACAAGCTTGGGAAAAAAGAATTTACAATTAGTACAAGCAAAGGACAAATGAAAGCTTCCAAGCTGAGCTAGTCAAACATTTACAGGTGTGAAGTTTACTTCTGGAAAATGCCAACACAATGAAATACAAAATGTTCCTCAGAAACATGCCAATTCCATCAAAAACTTTTGAAGGACATTAGGTCTTGGAACCCATCTTAAGCTGAGCTCGGGAAGTGGAACTCCCCAACTAGCTCTGCAGGGGTTTCTCAAATGAGTTTCAGGTTTTACAACAGCAAAATACAGTGTAGATCTTTCTGTTATCTTATCCTTATGTTACTTTTTTATTTTTCTTATTTGAATTTGCAGATGTTTTGGACTGATTTTGTTTTGGTGAGAGAATAAGACCAAAATTGCAATATTTAATATTTCATTTCTGGAAAAAAATAGGTAAACCGGTTATATGAAATAATAAAAGTAGACAAAAAGCAGGCTATGTTTTTACCTATAAGACTTCTGTACCTGACCCTTCACTGCTACCTAAACAATCTCTAAACATGTATGCTTTAATTCTTATGGTACAGCATTTTCATGAATCCCAGGTACACTCCTCTGTGGTGTGAAAAGATGACCTGATCATACTTTTGAATCTCTGAAACATACCTATTCAGATATAGACTCACATTTATCAAAATAATCCCAACTCTGCCTTGCAACATTAATCATTATCTCTCAGGATTATCTGTGGTGGCGTGACAAACAATTATTAATTCATCACAGCACAAAATAAGTTTGAAATGATCTGGATGAGGAACAATGCTCACTGTATTCTGTTTCACTAGACACAGGTGTGTGACTTTCAAGAAGCTTCAGATTAATTGACAAATTTTCGATATATTTAGACTTCAGTATCTCATTTCTGGTTGCAGCAGAGAGAAAAGAAAAGAATCTTCAAGTAGACAAACTATTACAGAAACAATGAGTCACCTGCACTTGACAGTGCTCTATAGGTATAAATTACAGCAGATCCATTATAGCAAATAGAACCATGTCAGTTTATAACAGCGAAAGATACAGCCCTGAACTGTCTCTGCGTGCCATTCTATATTTGCTGAGTTGACTTTTGATCCTGCACCCCACTTAGACCTCACAAATCAAATGTAGAGTATAATGCTCGTAATTTCCTACCATAGAACACTTTGTACAATCTAAAAATGAAAACTGTTATTCTTGGCTTCGCTTTCTCTTAACTTTCCCAGAATAAAAGTTATTTTAGATCTTGCAGCAAAGACCAGAACAACTTCACTCTCTGCAGAAAGTTCATTGCTGAGAGACAGCATTGTAAGTTTCATGTTTATATGCAGGAAATAAAATGATGTTTTGTTTAGCCAAAAGAAGAGTTTAACTGAAGAGTTTAATTTTCTGAAGATCAAGAACATCTAAGTCTAATAATCTGATGTCAGAGTTATACATAACACCAATAACATGTATTTTTTTCCTGAAATCAAGATGAAATAGCATTTCAATTGTGAGGTCAGGTATTCTATAAAACACAACTTCTTGCAAAATTTTTTTAATGGTGGTCATGTATATGTATCATGTAGATATATAGCCAGGTCAATATGCATGCAAAATTGATGTTATAGTGGCAGACCAGTGACTTTGCCTGTACTTGAGAAGATGGACATCCGCAACTCCCTCCCAAACAGTCCATCCTGACCTCCTATGTGCTGTTTACAGAAGAGGCCCAGCACCAGCTTTCTGTCCTGGCTCTTTGGCTGTGGGAGCAGAGGCCAAACATTCGTGCTCTACTCACTCTGCTGCTGGACAGCCGAGAGCGGGTGCCGCAGAGGTTGGATTCAAATGGACTTTTAGGTGGGAAAGTGAGGCACAAGCGAGATTCTTCTCTCACTGAGGGGAGAGTCACAGTGCATGTTTGTGTGAGGTGGCTCTACTTCAATTTACACCTTTGCCTCTATTAATACCAGGAATGGAGGCTGTGTGCTCCATGTCTATATGGAGAAATCACCTGTCAGTTTTCGCCCTATACTTTCCTCCCTCTGTAGTGGGATTGCACAAAAGCACAAGATTTTAGCTCATCCCAGCAGCCTGAAAGCTACAGTCTGATGAACAGAATAGCAGGAGTTGGCTGCACATGGCAAGCTAGTGCAAGACAGACAAAGGTTATATAGTAGGGGAGAACATGTGGGGCCTTCAGACTTTCCACTGAAATGCATTGGTCCTTCCAAGGTCATATACCTTACCTGACCATCCAGCTACACTGACTCCACTCACCACTGTTCGCAGACCCTTTCTTCCACTAACCTTCAAATCTTCTCTTTCTCTTACCCTCATCTCTGCCTCAGAAAATCTGCTGTACCAGAAAATTCATTGTTGCTGAAGCAACCAAGAACCCTTCAATTTCCTCTGAGAAAACAGTGAATCATGCCCTGTTGCTTGATTAATTTTGAGGATGCATATTATGAGTGAAAACCTTCAGGGAACATGTATGCTCTTATTTCCCTAGACTTATTACCAGGCCTTAAATAAGTAAAATATTTTACAGTAAAATAAGTTGCCAAAAGCTTTACTGGTTTATATTTAGTCATTTTAATAACAGTGTTTATTGATGTTTTGTATGTGGTAAGTGAACAATCCAACTATCACAGAAACTTACCTTAACCCAACAGTTAACATGGATCACAGTGAAAATGAAAGAATAGAATACAACACACATTCAAGCTTTATTAGACACACCATTCTAAGCAAAAAGCACAAGAATGTTATCTTACAGATCATATGAAACACAAAAACCTCAATGAGTCTGTAAGTCATCACTCAATCCCCAGAAGTACAAATAAGTGTAAATGCAAAAAAATAACAGAAATACTTGGTAAGAATGCTCAGGCTTTTTCCAACTGTTTGTTGTTTCCTCTTGCATAACTGTGGATCAAAAATGACATGCCTCAAATTCAAGTACCTTTTACAGTATGAGCAAATACCAGCATCTATAGTGGACAGCATCCAGATGCAGAAACTTAAAACCTAACACTCTACAGTAAAGTTCACATCTGCATTATAATACGTAATGCAAAAATAATACCTTGAAGCAGACATAAAATTTATTCATACTCACTTAGATTATCTTAGTGAAAATGAAAGCATATTATGATAAATATACAGTGCCATATCCCAAAATCCAAATATGGTCCCTTTTTTTTTTTAATGAGTTAAAGGAGCTTTAAATCAACTTCCAGTTAGATCCTCACAAAAATATTAATATTGACTAAAAGAACTCTGCATCACTGCTTTTGCTCTTTTTGTATCTATCAGATCTTCAGGAAACACACACTTTCAGAAGAGCACAAGATTTGGTCAGTCCTCCACCTTCTGATATTTATGTAAGATCTCTAAGTACCAATGTATCTTTGGTTTTCTCTGCTTATGAAAACACTTGACATGGATCAAAGCCCATTCTTTAGTCTCAGGTATGTTGGAAAATGGGTGGAAATGGAAAAGCAACCCAGCGTGCACATGAAAGACAAACAGCTAACAACTGAAAAAACGAATTCTTACCAAAGAAAATGGGAAACTGGTTGCGCTTCTCTTTTGGGGAACTACTGTTCAGAGTGTTTGACTTCTCATTTGGTGCAGTTGGCAACAAATTTACTAAAAGGAAAAAAAAAGTGGTGCATGTGAAACTTTAAGCGATGGTTATCTAGACACACCAAAGCTCTGAAAATAACTTTCGATTGGTACCCATTTGTTTTGCTCCATTCCAGTATTAATACCATTAAAAGGCAGCAAGCATTTCTTTGAGTCCCAAAAGTGTAGGAAACTCATATGATGAGGTATCTTTGGGATGGATTCCTTTTTCTTCTTTAATTTTACCAATGAAAGTTTTAAATCAAACATGGTTGGTAAGGTTGTTTTCATGTAACTAGCAGACATTCTAACCTTTGCAATTGTAAGCCTTTTTCAAAATACATATTACTGACAAAAAAATGGTTATGAAGTTATTTTTAATGTTTCTGTCTTCACTGTGCTTACAGATTTCAAATAACATATGTATCTTCAAATAAATGGGAAAATGAATGGACGAGGAACATCTGCAATAAAGAAGGATAACTATAAACAGCAAAAGCAAATTCTTACCAAAAATCCCAGGGAACTGGTTGGGTTCTTCTACCGGGGAACTGCTGTTCACAGTGTTAGGGTGCTCTTCAGTTGGAACAATTGGCAATAAATATGCTAAAAGAAAAATGAAAGGAAAATAATTGGTACCAACCCAAATTGGTACCAATGACTCAATATCACTAAGGTAAAAACTTTGTTGTATTTAAACTATGGCAATGGCCCGTAATCCTTTCTTTCTTCTTGAGTATTTATACAAATTTATGTGGAGGCATCATGTCAGATTGCAATTCATAGGAACTAGAAGGACAATAAAGTGGATGAAGATCTATGATCTGCCTGAATGGCTGCTCTGTAGCCTAAGTTGAACATCCAAATCATTCAGAAGTGAGGGACAGGTTTCTCATGATACTTTGGTGGGAAGCTAGCAACAGCAATAATGAATCCCTATACTGGCACCTCTTTTCACTACAAGACTTAGTCTGGAAAGAGTATATGCAGATGTATGTGTTAAAAAAATAAATTAGTATTTTATGATATTATAAAGCCAAGCAGCTGGCAAATTTTACATTAAGTAAAAAAGCAGGAGTTGTGTAATATTAATTACAGTTAATAGTACCTACGAGTTGGTTTAGTTTATATTTTAATTTCAAATGTATGTATAATTAATGTTAATTTCAAATATAAATTATGGCCACTTCAGGGTACCCTATTGTTGCCTTTTTTAACATGCCTGACATACAATATTGTATACCATTGTATAACATGCAATATTGTTTATACAAGAATAAAACTAATGAGGGCAGCAACTTACAGTTGCCTTGGCAGGTAGTCTGGCATTCTTCCAAATTCTTGAAGTTGTTCTGGTTTCCTAGGCACCCACCATACTTGAATACTTCACATAACTTTGTCTCTTTGTTATAGAAGTACCTGGAAAAATAGCCTCGGCAAATTCCAGGGTCTTTCTCATGAAAGCAGAAGTTGGGCTTTTCTACAAACAATGGTGAATGATGAACAGGGTGGGGGAAGAAAAAAATCCACATGCATTCCAAGGCAACAGTAGAACTGGAGGAAGTTTACAAAATAAACCTGTAACTCTGGACTAAAGAACAAATGTAAAGTAACTGCTGCTTTATTGTACTGCTTTTGTTCTACATATAACAGTACATTATTATGCCGGATCATTAGAGGGATATTTTTATTGCTTTTTATTCTCTTTTTAAGTAGCTGGTAAATTATATCTTGCAAATTAAGGGCTAATGATTCCTTTAAGTGTCCTCTTACGTTAAAGCTCTAAGGTAAAAATTAGTTTTTACTTTGAAATGAAATGAGATGTAAATCTCAGCTGGATCATTTGAATCTACGCACACATTCTTGTAATTTATGTAGGCATTTTAGTCAATGTTTGTGTGAATTATACAGAAAGCAGTGTTAACAGAGAAGGAAAAATTTCTAAAGAAAGAGCAAAAAAAAAAAAATCTAACATTTTGTCTGGTACAGTCTATTGCCTACATGAAACTGGGAGACAGAGCACCTATTCTTATGATCATTTTTCAGTCCCAGTTCCTTGTTTGCAGTCACACTAACTACAATGTCAGCCAATGACTTCTGTTAGAGGAGAAAACCACATAGCCATACAATAATCCCCAAATGTCAATTTCTCAACATATTCAATTTTTTATCAAAATTGTATTCTTGAAAGAAATTAATGAAAACAGTAATTAAATATTTACAGAGGTATCCTGTAATTCTCACTAGCAGATACTTTGAAGTATGATTCTTGATTGAGCTGACTTGAAGAGAGGAGTGTACTTAGCCATCATATAGGACAATTGTATCAGACATGGCATGTAAAGGCCTCACCTGTGAAACTTGAAAGAATATTGAGAAAAAAAACAGTGTGCAGAGTGCTGTTATTTTAATAAAAATTACTACAGCATAATTACATTGAAGTTTGCAAATTTCTGAAGTAGATTATGGAGTTGCAAGGAAGTTAATCCTATTACATCTGGTTCATCAAGTATCTATTAAAAACCTGTTAGAATAAGAATGTTATTAAATTCAGCTAATGAACATCATATGTTTATATAAAACATTATAATAACTCATAATGTTTTTCCAAGAAATAATTGTCAATATCTTGTATTTCAATTGTTAAAAATCTTCATGAACAGTTAATGTAAATTTCAGAGATTTCATGTAAAATTAAACCATTAAAACATTGTTGTATAAAGTAACAAAATCAACTATTTTAAGCACTCCTGAATAGCTTGATTTTGATTTTTCACTAGAGTTTCATTCTCTGCCAGTGAGTATATGTATTCTACAACTCAGGTATTTCATGTTTCTTACTATTCAAATGCAGCACCTATTGTGCTGCATAAGATGTGCTTATGCACATAAGATGTGCTTTCGGCTGAAAATGGAAATAAGATAACTATGCCGACAGGTAACAGGCAAAAATCTACCAGAGTGATATCTATTCCATATACCATCCATTAGGAGCTCACAGACAATAGGAGCTACAGAAACAATTCGTTCATCAAACATTGCATACAATTGTGAAATAACAGAAAAATATTGTTAGATAATAATAAGAGTATGTAGACTACAGGATTATGACAGATTCTTAAAAGCAGCTGTTCTTCATTTAGAAAATCCTAATGTTAAAATGGCTCTTGCAGAAAAAAGGAAATTAAGTCCAAATAAGTTGAGCTCACAGCTAACTTTTATAGCCACTTTTGGAGAAAGAGGTCATGAAGACCATTAATTCTAACTACACAAACTAGTATTATCCCTTTAAATGCCACATCTTTCTCCAGAGACTCAATGACTACATTACTCTAAACAATAGTAAACATGTAATGATGTTGATGATAGCCACGAGCTGAATTTAATGGGATATATTCTGTTTTGTCTTTAAAAACAGGGAACTAGCATCAGACCTTAAAGAAAGGAGTGCCAAATGTCTGCAGCATCTGTAGAAAATCAACTGTACTAACTTCCATAGCATGGAATTACTTCTTTTTTTTTTTTTTTTTTTCTACGCATTAAGAATGAGACAGACAGTAGAAAACAGGACAAGAAAATAATCATCTGTCATGGTTTAAGCCCAGCTGGTAACTCTGAACCACGCAGCTGCTGGCTCACTCCTTTCCCCTTTTCCCCCCTCCCTGCTCCCGGTATGAAAGTATTACAAAGACCATCCTACAAAGATAAAGTAGTTAATCTATTTCAAAACATATGTGCAAATACTAGTATTTCTGTGAGGAGGTAAATGCGCAGCAATTCAAGGAGGAATGAAGAAGTGTAAGTAGAGAAAGATGAGCTGCCTTGTGAAGAAACGTATTCAAGTCTGTATATGTGAAACTCTGGATACCAGCATTGGGCCCAATCCAGGTACATCTCTAAAGTGGGAAGGGTGGAGTGAGTCTTCACAAGCTCTATTCAGTGTCAAACTTAAGGTAGCCTATGTTCCTAACAAGGATATTGAACAGACCAACAGTGTTTCAGACAAATGATTCTTTTCAGTACTTAAGCATTGGCTATTTAGGAACTCTGGGTATCTAGCATTTAAATTTCTTTAAACAGTCTGCCCCTTCAGGAATGAGAAACTTGCTCCATGACTTAGTGTGTAATTAGGGGATCTGTCCTAACCTCTGTTAGCTTCTACCTAGGCAATGCTTGAAAAGTTCTCTTTCACAGTGTTTTTTCCTACTTTTCTAACAATGGAGGAAGCATTTAGATTAGTCTCAAAACACATAATAAGAGTTCCACATCATGGCCAATTATGCAATGCTTGAATCTCTGCAGAGTCCTTTTGTCTTTACTGAAGTGTCATGATGTGTATATTTGGGGGAGAAGAGATTGCAGCTACCATCTTCAGTGACCACAACTGTCCTCAAAGTCTTCGATGGAAACAAATGGAGGCTAGGAGTAAGAACTCACTTTAGTCTGACATGGCAGTTTTTGATTGCTTTTGATAGCTTACATAAGGAATTTATCAAAAGAAGCTAGATCTCTTATTGTTGTATAAGAGCCTTAGATTACAATGTAAACATAATTACCTTTCTTAATTTTTGTCAACATCCTCTTCTGAAGTAATTCTGAAATATAAATGAAAAAAAAAGGAAAAGAAAAAAGTATTAAAGTATTTAGCAAAATCAATCCTGATAATTCTCACCTATGTTCCCAGGGTGCTTAACAGTAATGATGAGCACTGAGGAGGAAGAATGTAGAATCTCTTCCCCTTCTTTTTTTTCTGGAGGACTGAAGTATCTTTTCCTTTCTATGGAACACCTGCTATACTGAAAACTTGAGGATATGGAAAGTACTGGAATCAAATTATGACAATATTGAATTGTACAGGGAAATTCCTCTTCATGTTACTGGAAACAGAATCATGTATTATGCAATCTTACTCCTCTGAAGTGGAGTATTTTAGCAGACTAACTTAACCAAAGTGCTGCAACTGCTGATACTGCTAACTGAAGTTGATGTAGTTAGCAATAAGGACCTTTTGCATGCTAATTCCTTTTGCTATACCATATAGTGTCTGGATAAAGTTTTCATAGTGCTGTTTGTCATATTAAAGCCCATTTGGCTAAGTATCTCTGTCTGTCATCTTGTTTGCACTGTTCTTTCAGTGGATGATCAGCACTAATGAAGTTGCTACTGCCATTTTTAATGGAGGAGCCTGGGTTTTATTGTACTTGCACAGGAAGCCAGATATCTGAATTCAACCCCGTATTTGTTTACAGTGATTGAAAACAAACCTTCCTGTGCTTCTAGGAAACTTCACTGCTTCACAGTGCACTGAAGCTCTTCTTAACGGCATTATAAAATGCTAGTTTCTAGAAAACTCACCCTTACCCATTGACCTCTTGCATAAGAGCAAAGGGATAGAGTGGTACAGCTAGTGCCTTGCTTAAAGTTGTCTGCTGGAAAGCAAATGCAATCAAACTAATGAAGCTTGACTCCAGCCATCTTACGTAGCTACCACGGGCCCCTTAAAAAGATACTAACTCGCTATAGTATATGCCAAGAGTAGCAAGCAGTTCAGTAGCAGAAACACATTACAAATACTTTTTACTGCTGAAGGCTCTTTGTGCTTCAGTGGATGCAGATCTTCCACAGACCTGCTCATAAAGCATCAGTGTAACTCACAGTCTAGTCTTTGAAACATGAAATTAAAGGGAATGCAAAGGGAAGTATAATTTTAATCTGAATTTCAGTGACATGCATTAGTCTCTCGTGACATGTTTCCCAGAAGGCCTTTAAATCATATACCTAAAGAACATCCCTACAGCCTCTCTGTGGCTTTGTGTGCAAGATACAGCTGCTCTGCGCAACTGATGAGGGTGGGGGATACAGGAGAGCTGTGTCCCATCTCAGCCTGAAGGGACATATTAATAAGACCTCATACTGAAAACAACTACTGCTGGAAAGTAGAGCTGCTGCTGTGCCTTCCTTGTTATGGAAGCACTAAAAGAAGATACTTGAGCCATCTGTAGCCCATCTTTTCTGCAATTCATAATTTTGATAAAGTTCCTCCCCTCCCTCCACTATAACAATCTCTTCAGAGTCCAAAACTGAAATGGGTTTTGCAGTTAATTCGCCACTCGTACGTGTTTCTAACTATCCTTTATATAGTGATATACCTCCTGTGATTCCTGTTATAAGAGATGATGCAGTTGACTAATAAGCTGTTAGCATTAGTTGCACTGCCCTTCTGTGGCATAATCCTAGCACAGTTTTTTGATTTTTCTTCTGGAAACATGCCTGTGTTATATTTTCAAGCATTAAGTAAGATGAATACACTACAAAGCTGCAGAGACAGAGTCAGATTTAACAAAAAATATACTGAATTGTATGTTTTTTTACTGAACTGTGTTGGCAAAAGTGGGTTAACTTATTGATTTACTTTGTTCTATGGCTGATGGTTGACAGCATACTCTGTGTGTCATCACATTTTCTCTGCTGTTAGTCATTCAAAGAGTACAGAAATAATGAGCCTTTATTGCTCCAGTTCCTTCTAACAGATTCAATACTTGCATCTATGTACTACTGGATCTATGTACTATTATGCATACACAAAATAATGTACTTGGGCTGGGTACCAAGTTGTAGACACTAAAACAGTTCTCATTTTAAGTGGCTGTTTTATACTATGGAGTTATGCCAGTTACATGCCAGTTATATGCCAGTATAGGATTTGGTCCAGAAGATCTGATCCAGATGCTGTCCCAACATATATGTCAGAATCAAAATAACATTATTAGTCAAAATAGCAACATTAGATTGAAGAAATAATTTTATAGATCTTCACTCATGGGACATGATCAGGACTTTTGGATACTTTACATTCCAAATTCTGTTATTTATCAACCCTGCCTTTTTCAGTTTTGCCCTCTGTCTTGGAATTTAAGCTCGAATTCAGGACAAACACTCCAAATGACCAGGAAGTAGCATGTTTTGGATAAGACAGTGGCAGCTGAAGTCCTGCAGACTCCAGGAGTGGCAAAAATGCTATAAAGTAACCAACAGCCAGCCTGGTGACAGAAAAATATGTGCTGTCTTCACATTCATGATACCAGGTCCCTCTGATCCTGAATGCTAATCAAGAAAAATAATTTTTGGTTTTTTATCTTGAAAGACTGTATTCACTAAATTTTATGGAGCCATAACTAGAAACAGATTAATCACAATTTTCTAGACAAAACACTGTAGAAGAGAAGAAAATGCCTTTTAAGGAGGGTTCTTCTCAGAATGATGTTGCCAACGTTTCTTTTTTTAAACTTATATTTACGTATTAACTGTGGAGTTCAGCAGCAAATTTTATTTCCATGCCAAAAATTTAATATGGAAAGAAACTTTAAAGCTGGGTGTCCATAGAGAAAAAAAAAACAAACTAGTTAAATCCATGATATATGTTATGAGTTATGGAAGCTGTATGACAGAGGAAGAATTTTAAGTTTAGAAATGCCATTTTTCAGGAAAACAGACAATTACTATGTAAAATATTAATGACAAAAATTGAATCTTTTTTTAACTCCTTAAAATTAATCTGTCTTGAATGCTCATGAAAATATTATTCAATTCTGATAGAGATACATATTCTGGATAACCATACAGAATACGTAATGATATTTAATATTAAAAAATCTGCCCATGTTGAATTAAGTAGATGAGGGACATCAGTTTCTTTAGCCATAAACCTTTACGGGGTGATGATTAACTAATACTAAATGTAAGTCTTTAACACACAGTTTTTGGTGGGTAGCAACCTTCAGTCCAAATTGGAAGCAACATGAACTCCTGCCTTTTAAGCTTCAAGCACTATATCCCTACCTTCTCTAATAACAAGCACTAAAACTGACATATTCTGGTTGAAGGAAATGACCCAAATATAGAGTATTGGCCTTGAGATAAGAAATCTGAAATCTGTTACTGATTATAAGCTTTGTGTGTGGTTGCATTTAGGGCAAGAGATTTATATTCAAGGCAGATCCTTTATGTCTTTTTTTTTTTTTAACTTGAAATGCTAGGTTATGTTAATTAGTAACTAAGGAATTATGATTTCCCTATCATTTTTCATCAGTGGGATGTAATTTCAAGGTATACCTTGTTTTAGTATCGTTAGCACTACGTTTACACATACTACTATATGTGACTTCTGTAAACAGGGTGAGACTGTGACAGATTCTTACCATGTCTTTCCTGGATCACACCTGGTCTCTGAGGCTTCTTAGTGGATCTTGCCAAAAGCCATTAAAAGGTGAGTTTCAAATTAATCCCTAGAGTAAAATGCATTGAAAAGCTGCCATTCACTGCCAATCACATCAGATTGCCAGCAATTTGTTTTTTTTTCACTTTGACAAGTTGTCAGTGAAATTTTGTAGTCTTTTCCTATCTTGTAGTTCTATAAGCATTGAATTGTTTGAAAGCAAAACATAATTTATTAGAAAAATAACTGGAACCTGCTTCATTTTAGAATTTAAGATTCATATTTGTGGGTTTTGTTTTTGGCTTCTTGAATGGATTGTCTGTAGTGCCAGGTACAGTAACAGAAAGGCATGGTGGTGCCAGCAGATCAGAAAATAGGTGTGAATGGTATAATGGAATAATGCCTTGACTTAGTGAGTAAATAAAATCCATTCTCCTCACTTGAAAGATCAAAGGGATCAAGACCAGGGTTACCTCTTAGGAAGGATGGGTTTTCCTCTGTTAGCTGTTCTTTCACTATTTTCTAATCAGTGAAACTTTGTGCTCATATAAAACGCTTGAGGTTAAATTTTGCTATTACTTATACATACAGTCCCATTGAGGCCTTGTTCCAGTCATCCACACTATTCTGTCTCACTTTGTACAGCTGAGAAAGCACCCCTGCTTTACTCTGTAAACACTATTGGAAATTGGTGTAATTAGAGATGTCTCATAAATGTATATAGTCACTTATTCTTTCCCTTGCTGTGGCTGGATTCGATACAGAGGGAGAAAAGTCTGAGTCAGAGAACTGAATTACAGACTTGAGATATTCGCAAAGCCTATGCTGGACAATGACATGTTGCTGTTGCATTGGTTTGTATTCATATACCCAAGGAAACATCAGCTACCTGTATCTGTAGCTGAAAAATAGTATAAGGAAACAGAACCTGTGAAAACTTACTAGTAACTTTTCCTTTCATTTTAAACACTTGTAACTATTTGAAAAATCAGTGGAACTATAAATAGGTATTAAGACTGTATAATATATTATCAAGGCTATATATTTCACTCAGACAGAAAAGATGACTTGTGAGATGTCTTGCTGTGGTCAATGGCTCAATGTCCAACTAGAGACCAGTAACGAGTGGTGTCCCTCAGGGATCAGTGTTGGGACTGGTCTTGTTCAACATCTTTGTCAGTGACATGGACAGTGGGATTGAGTGAACTCTCAGCAAGTTTGCCAATGACACCAAGCTGTGTGGTTTGGTTGATATGATGGAGGGAAGGAATGCCATCCAGAGGGACCTCGACACGCTTGTGAGGTGGGCTGATGCCAACCTTATGAAGTTTAACCATGCCAAGTGCAAGGTCCTACACCTGGGTCAGAGCAATCCCAGGCACAGCTACAGGTTGGGCAGAGAAGAGATTCAGAGCAATCCTGCGGAGAAGGACTTGGGGGTATTGGTTTATGAGAAAATGAACATGAGGGGCAGTGTGTGAAAAAAAGAAAGCCAACCGTATCCTGGGCTGCATCAAAAGGAGTGTAACCAGTAGGTTGAAGGAGGTGATCCTGCCCCTCTACTCTGCTCTCGTGAGACCTCACTTACTGTGTGCAGTTCTGGCGTCCTCAACATAAAAAGGACATGGAACTGTTGGCACAAGTCCAGAGGAAGGCCATGGTTATGATCAGGGGACTGGAGCACCTCCCATATGAAGACAGGCTGAGAAAGTTGGGGCTGTTCAGCCTGGAGAAGAGAAGGCTGCATGGAGACCTCATAGCAGCTTTCCAGTATCTGAAGGGAACCTATTATAGGATGCTGGGGAAGGACTCTTCATTAGGGACTGTAGTGACAGGAAAAGGGGTAATGGGTTCAAACTTAAACAAGGGAAGTTTATATTGGATATAAGGAGGAAGTTCTTTACTGTAAGGATGATGAGGCACTGGAATGGGTTTCCCAGGGAAGTTGTGAATGCTCCATCCCTGGCGGTGTTCAAGGCTAGGTTGGACAGAGCCTTGGGTGTCATGGTTTAGTGTGAGGTGTCCCTGCCCATGGCAGGGGGTTGGAAACAGATGATCTTAAGGTCCTTTCCAACCCTAACTATTCTATGATTCTGTGATTCTATTATTATATCTACTGTTCGAGTAAATGCCAGACACCCTGAGCTTTACTCCCTGCTCTGACTGAAGGACAGCCTGTGTGCTTCACTAATTTTTCTGTGGGCTTACCACCCTTCTTTTTCCGTCAGTAAAAGGGAAGACAATAAATTGTTTATTTACAGCACCTGGCTTATTGGTATCATATGTTAAAGTCTGCAGATTCTGAGGATTAGAAGCATGATGACCAACATTATTAAAATACTACTTAGGGTAATCATAGAACAGTTAAAGAACTCTAAAGGCCACCTAGTTCCAATCCCCTGCCACAGGCAGGGACACCTTTGACTAGACCGGTTTGCTCCAAACCCTGTCCAGCCTGGCCTTGAACACTGCCAGGGATGGGGGAGCCACAGCTTGTCTGGGCAACCCATGCCTCACCACCCGTATAGGGAAGAATTTCTTCCTGATATCTAATCTGAATCTCCCTACTGTCAGTTTAAAGTCATTCCCCCTTATCCTATCCCTACATGCCCTTGTAATATGCACATTAGTCCCGATCATTATTTTCACGCTGGGATGGGAGACAGATACTTACTTTGATGTCTAGAAACAATCTAGTGACACAATTCATAGTATTTTTTTTTCACAAAATACAAATGTGTTATGAAACAGACAATGTAACATATTTAAGACCTGATCTAAATACTACATAGATGTGAATTCTGGAAGGGACAGAGGTGGGTAGCAGAGACATACATTTAATACAGACAAAGCATGATGCTATAAATCATCTTGTATTATATGTATATATAGTCTGTTTGGATCAGAAACCCCCAAAAGCAACTTCTGAAAACAATTTTCTAATTTGAAATTTCTGGAAGCATTTTTTGTAACATACATAAACTTGCTGTGCTTGCAAGTGACCTCTGCTGATCCTAGAAGTTATAAATTTATATCCTGGATACCAACTCAGTGCTACAGAACCAGCAGTTTTTCAGTTTTCTGGAAAGGCCCAGGGCTAGCACAAGTTATAAAAACAGGGCAAACGAATTAACACCTACCAAGATGTGCATAGCAGTAATGTGTTATCAGGGCACATGTTTAATAGGCAGGAGAGAGTAACAATTTAAATTTGATTGTGTTGGCCATCCACGGAATAACCTGTAAACTGAACTGCAGAATTGCCCAGCATCACTGTCTTGATCTCAGTAACACCCAATGACGTATTCTGCTGCTTGGCAAGGCATATGTGACTGAGAAGTACCTTCTAGTGAGAATGAATCATAGAATGGTTTGGGCTGGAAAGGACCTTAAGATCATCTAGTTCCAACCCCCTCCCATGGGCAGGGACACCTCACCCTAGATAGTGTCACCCAAGGCTCCATCCAACCTGGCCTTGAATACTGCCAGGGATGGAGCATTTACCATTTCTTTGGGCAACCTGTTCCAGTGCCTCACCACCCTCACAATAAAGAACTTCTTCCTTCTATCTAAGCTGAACTTCCCCTGTTTAAGTTTAAACCTGTTACCCCTCGTCCTGTCACTACAGTCCCTGATCATAGGGACATAATACATTAATTAATTAATGTAAAATAACTGGAAGCAATTTAAAGCTAACTAAGAAGGAAAGGGGCATAAAGGAAGGGGGGTGGTATCTTTCAGGGCTGGGGGGGGGGGGGGGGGGGGGGGGGGAGCCAAACACCAATCTTAGCTATGGCAGACACAGCCCTTCAGGTGGCAACACAGTGTCATAGTTTAAGTACAGCTGGCAGCTCACAATCTCGGAGCCGCTTGCTCTCTCCTGCTCTTCTTCCCCTTCCTGTTCCCGGAGGGATGGGAGGGAGAATCGAAAGAATGTGAATCCCACGGGTTGAGATAAGAACAGTCCAGTAACTAAGGTGTAACACAAAACCACTATTTCTACCACCAATAATGATAAGGAAAATAACAAGGGGACAGAATATAAAACTAACAGGGGAAAAAAATAAACACAAGTGATGTAAAATACCACCACAAAAATGCTCACCACCTGCAGACCAATACGCAGCCCCACACAAGCAGCAATCTGGCCTTCTGGGTAACTTCCCCCAGTTTATATACTGGGCATGAAGTGTTGTGATACGGAATACCCCTTTAGTTACTTTGGGTCAGGTGTTCTTTCTCTGCTTCCTCCTTGGTTCTGTGCCCCTCCTCACTGGCAGAGCATGAGACTGAAAAGTCCTTGATCAGAGTAAGCATTACTTAGCAACAACTAAAACATCAGTGTGTTATCAGTACAGTTCTCAGACTGAATTTTAAAACAGCCCTGCACCAGCTACTAAGAGGGAGAAAAACAACTGTTACAGCTAAACACAGGACACACTTAAAAAAACCTTTCCTCTTACCTCAAAGTCTAAATAAATGAACATCTAATGCATGAATTCACTTGGGAAAAAAAAAAAAAAACAACAACCCAACAAACCAACAACAAACCCTACATGTTTGGTATACTATATTAGGGTTATCATACACCCTTGAGGAGATCTTCTGGTATTTTCTATTCCTATTGCTCCCCCTCAGTACTTCTCTCACTATCGGTTCCTGTTTAGACAGCCAGACACATTCTACCTAATTCCCATGAAAGCAAGATCCATATTAGGTAGGTATCCAGAGGAAACTCTCAATAAAGTTCCTTTGGACTCTAAAAACATGAACTTGTCAAAGTTCTAGATCCACTGCCATTAACATTCAATTGTAAGAATCCTATGACTTTCATGCATTCCTGTAAGGAACAGGAGTTGGTTACTTTCATGAGGCTAAAAGCCCTAGTTACAAGGATCATTTTTTATAGAAAAGACAACATTCAAGAATCACTTCCTTCATATTCTGCTGGGTATCATATTTTGGATCTCATTTTCTTCTTTCAACAAAACAGATTTTTTATGACAAACAGCTATAACTGACACTTTTTAGTGAAAATTGTTTACTACTGTAGTTCTAATTATGTTGAGTCATAGCAGATGCCCAAGATTTTGGACAGCTTCTATCAGTTCCTCAAGTAAAGGAGAAACCTGGGATTAAAGTTATTTTAGGTACTCTGAAAGCAATAAAGGACATCTGTGCTGCCCACCAGCTTAGCCCAGACTTAGAATAAATTTTAATTTAAGAACTCATTCAAAACAAGGGCTGTAGCTAGAAAATAAGCTTTCTTTCACTGGTCTCTCTAGAAGGTCCACTAAAAGAAGTCACACTTATCTTTTCCAAATCCTGAATATTTGCTTGCACAGTGTAAAGTAATTCAGATAACTAAAACCAAGTATAGTACTTGGGAACAAAATTAAAGGCATCACATTACTGTATTAATAGGAACTGAAGAGGGCCTCTACTTCCAAAATTCAGATGGCTTGTGGATGAGAAATAACATGCAAATAAAGAACAAATATAAGATAATGTGTACTGGCCTGTTACCACACACTTCTTCTGACATTCTTCCAGTGTTAGAAAGTTGTTTTCATTGCCATGGCATCCACCATATTCAAATATTTCACACTCATGGCTTTGAATATTGAAGTAATAGCGCATATGGATTGCTTTGCATGGACCTTCATCTGCTTTCATGGCACAGACTGAATGCCCTAGTTTCAGTGGTGGCAAAGCAGCACCTGTAATACAGAAGAGAGGTAGAACAGCTGTTATTAAGTTAGCTTGCTTCACTGCACAGCATGACTTCAAAATAAGGGTGCTTGCATCTTCTGCTAGAAAGGCACTACATAACATCTGGCCGTAAAGCTCTGACCACTCTAAACATAAATGTAGAAAGAAAATCGTCATCTGTACAGGGACACAAATTCCATTTGATCAAAGTGAGTGTGTGAGTTCAAGTTTCAACCGAAACAGCTCATATTATAAACTTTAACTTCTCATCATAAACATCTCCCTCCCATCCACCTCCCATATGAAGACAGGCTGAGAAATTTGGGGCTGTTCAGCCTGAAGAAGAGAAGGCTGCATGGCGACCCCATAGCAGCTTTCCAGTATCTGAAGGGGGTCTACAAGGATGATGGGGAGGGATTCTTCATTAGGAACTATAGTGATAGGACAAAGGGTAATGGGTTCAAACTTAAACAGGGGAAGTTTAGGTTAGATATAAGGAAGAAGTTCTTTACCGTGAGAGTGGTGAGGCACTGGAATAAGTTGCCCAGGGAAGCTGTGAATGCTCCATTCCTGGCAGTGTTCAAGGCCAGGTTGGACAGAGCCTTGAGTGACATGGTTTAGTGTGAGGTGTTCTTGCCCATGGCAGGGGGGCTGGAATTAGATGATATTAAGTTCCTTTCCAACCCTAACTGTTCTATGATTCTAATATCTAAACAGCTATGGAGCTAGTAAGCAATTCTGAACAAGAAATACATTGAGAAAATCCTAGTAGCTCCTAAAGACACAACAGCTACATAAAAAAGGCAGAAAGAGTGTGCTCTCTTCAATGCATGTCTTAATAGTGAACATAGCTTATACAGACTTCTCATAGCAGTGTGGGATGAACTCGGCAAGACAGCCCTGAAGAGGGCACCATTCCCCCATCAGATTACACTTTATTGGCACATAAAGCCATTCAATACAATAGAAATGTCATCATCCTGTCTTTTTTTCTTTGGTCTCACTGTTCTTGCATTAGAGCTTTCGGGAGTTAAGAAGTACACAACTAGAAAGTTAAGGTGAAAAGAAACCGTATGTTTTCAAACTATGCTATTTCTATGCCTTTCAATGTTTTCAAAGGGAATGTTTTGTAACAAAATGTCATATATATAATGAAAAACACTATTGAAGTCTTACACTGTTAATGTCTAATAAGGAAATTCTGACTGACGATCCAGTTTGTGATACTGTTCCCTTATCAATATATGGTTTAATATCTTTTCCTGCTTTGCTTTTCCTAGGAACTATTTTACCCTAGAGGACTTTGAAAGCTTTATGAAGCTTGTGTGCTTGTAACAGCAGCGAAAAAAAAAAAAACAGGCCTAAAATTTTCATTCATTTTCCCACAGCTAGTGAGAACATTAATGTCTCTTAACACGTATATGCAAATGTATCTATCAGTGCTCTTTGCAGCAGTCCAGGAAACAGGAGGGGAAAAGAAAAAAAAAACAAAAAAAACAAACCACAGAGGACAAGAATTTACATGACCATTGCACAGCTTTGTACTACTAACTAGATAAAGTTTCCAGTTTTAATTTAAAGAATCCATAAATATCAGACTTTATGACATGGTAAAAACGAAATTGGTATAACTACTATCTACCTCCACAGTGGATATCTGGTTTTAACATATAAAGTTTAGCTTATTTTATAACCTTTAAGTGAAATGCACAGCTGAGATAAATACTCATAAATACTGAGGTCAGTAGACGTTTACTAATTTTATTCCATTTGAGTCACTTGTAACTCATTAAACCTATAGGAAAGAAACAATTTTCAGCACTAAAATTTCAGCATTCAAATACTAAAAAAATTAACAACCTTTATTACACAATTGTCATCCACACAAAAATTGTAGCACACTATTATATTTTCCAAAAAAAGGACAATTTGGTGTTAAAATACAGATTACAATTACTATTTTCAAAACTCTTATTAAATATTCAGTCCCTAAAATAGTTTGTGACTGTTTCCTCACTAGTGAAATTTTATTTCCAGAATTTGAAGTCAGGAATTTGAAAATATTATTGAAGACTTTTATTGAATTATTCCTATTATTGAACAGGAAATGCAAATGAGTTAAAAGAAACATTTTTAAGAGTCATTAGATTCAGTAAACTTCCTATAGAACTCTGCTTGCATTTCTGACTTTCATTTCTTGCCAGCTTCCTTATCTGAATCTTCCTGAGTCCACAAAGAATTAGGATTTAGAAGTCACAAGAGATTCCAAATTGGTCCTCAAAGGTTTAAAGTTCTCCACCAGGTCTGGGAATCCTTTGGAAGGGACTTAAAAGGCTCAACATTGAAAATTGAGATGATACTGCACTGCAAAATGAAACTTTGGAATTCCCCCATTCAGTAGCAGGGAAAAAAATGGCTTCATAACATCAAAGTTTGTGGAACAACTCCTGAAATGGTAAAAATCACATTCAGGGCTCTACAGAAGCTGATCCAACTGAAATATGGTTGGGGTGAGGGATGGCAACTGGTTTATAAACACATTATTTTCCTTGAAATACAAGAAATGAAATCCGCATGACCTGTGTTAGTGACCTCAGTTCAGTCAAGGAGGAGGTTGTGAAAACTTACTAGGTTTCCTAACTACTGGAATTTCAGACATAAGGTTATGTCAGCTCATTTTGCTTTCTACATTATGCCACAACACCGTTGTGGACTATCAAAAAAGAAAGAGTGTGCAAGCATAGTTGCAAAACTACAAAGATGATGAACAAATGGCTTAGTACAGTTTATCTTAGGAACTTTCTGGTCTCAACTCCTAACCTATTTCACATCAAACCCACATAACAAAATCCTTGTTTTGCTTACCTCCTGAGGCCTTTCCTCTGCAGTCACAATGACACTGTCAGTCAGATATACTGACATCTGCTGCATACATAAATACTGTGTGTCCTGGGTTCAGCTGTAGCAGTCATTTTTAGCTTCTTAGTAGCTGGTGCAGGGCTGTTTTCAACTTCAGTCTGAGAACTGTACTGGTAACACACTGATGTTTTAGTTGTTGCTAAGTAATGCCTACTCTGGTCAAGGACTTTTCAGTCTCATGCTCTGCCAGTGAGCAGGGACACGGGAAGCCAGGAGGAAGCAGAGAGAGCACCTGACCCAAAGTAACCAAAGGGGTATTCCATATCACAGCACTTCATGCCCAGTATATAAACTGGGGGAAATTACCCAGAAGGCCAGATCGCTGCTTGTGTGGGGCTGCGTATTGGTCTGCAGGTGGTGAGCATTTTTGTGGTGGTATTTTACATCACTTGTGTTTATTTTTTTCCCCTGTTAGTTTTATAATCTGTCCCCTTGTTATTTTCCTTATCATTATCATTATTATTGGTGGTAGCAGTAGTTGTTTTGTATACCTTAGTTACTGGACTGCTCTTATCTCGATCCGTGGGATTCACATTCTTTCGATTCTCATCCCCATCCCTCCAGGAGCAGGGCAGGAGGAAGGAGGGGAGTGAGCTGTGTGGTTCTGAGTTACCATCTGGGCTTAAACCACAACGCCGTGTCATACTTTTTGGCTATCAGATGTTTATTTTCTTAGGAGTGCTATCAAGTTAATGTGTGTTGACTAAAATCCGTACCCTTTATAACCCCCATGTGCCAAACCCTCCAATTCAAACAATAACCAAGTGACTCTGAAGAAAGAAGTCTCAAAGGGATTCATGGGAACTGAATCATTCTTGTGTCTGGGAACAGTGAAAGAATTCTTCCCCATTATTTTACACCTGGGAAAACTTAACTCATGGAGATGATAAAAAAAAAAAAAAAATCAAAATCTGCTTGTACTAATTTTTCATATGAAATATACCTCAAGAAAACTAATTCTCAGTATAAGGACTCCTTCTTTGCTCTTGAACAGTGAAACAAATTATTACTACTACATTTTAGGTCCTGTGTGAAGAGCACAGGATATGACATTTAGGGAAAATGTCTGTCAGGAAGGTCACTAAATATTCTCCAGTAGGAACATGGGAAGCTAAAACTGGAAGGAATTTTAAGGAAGTTTAAGGAATTTTAGATTTGACTTTTGGCATATTTCTATGGAATAAATACCTTGAGACCTTTCCTGACAGCTGTCCAAATTGTTCTTTACAAATAAATAAATAAATCCAGTGAAGTAAACTTTCCAGCCACCTGAAGCAGTCAGTTCCCTGTCTACTACCCTTCTTGCAAGATAGTCCTGTTTTGTAATATACAGCCTAAATATTCCTTCTTACATATTAAACCTTTTTGTACTTCCTTCAGTGTACAGACAGACTAATACCATATATATAGCCAATTTATTTTGATCTACCTGGATCTCCCCAAGTCTTTGAACATAGTTTCCCTCAACCTCCTCCTGGAAAAACGGGTGTCTTACAGCGTAGACAAGTGATCAGTGCAGTGGGTGGGGAACTGCCTGACTGGCCACACCCCAAAGGTGGTGGTGAATAGCTCCTTTTCTAACTGGAGATCTGTCAAAAGTGTGGTCCCCCAGGGTTTGATATTGGGCCCAACACTGTTCAGTGTTTTTGTAAGTAATCTGGAAGATGAGATCAAGTGTAACCTAACCAAGAGGTTTGCCAATGGTACCAAATTGAGTAGAGAAGTAGACACTTCAAATGGAAGAACCACCATGCAGGAAGACCTGGATAGGCTGGACAAGTGGGCTAAGAAGAACCTTATGAAGTTCAACATGTTCTCCTTCTTAAGTATAGCATCTTGCATTTGTTATTTTAAAAAGAAAATTAATTTAGCCCTCCACAATGAACCTAGCACTGTTGGATATTTATTACTCATCTGATTTAGGTATCTGGTCCAGAGAAACTTGGAAAATCCATATAAATATAGCAGTGTACTACCCTAGACCAAGAAAATTGAGTCTGTTTTATTAGAAATACGTTAACTAATGGTTACAGCTGATGCTCACTGTCACATGAAAGTTATTACTTGCCATACTAAAACCAAAATAAAGCAAAGCAAAACCTCCTCTCCTTCTCCCCCTCCTCCTTGATTTTTTAATATAATAGCTTCATTACACCAGTTACATAGGTTTTTATAACAGAAGACACTAACAGCACTAAAGCTCTGTTTTAACTATCATCTTTCCACTCCATAGTTTGTGGTAAGAGCAAAGTAATGCTGTTGAAATGGCTCACAATGAGCATGAACTTAGATTTTATGTCACTGCCTTCTTCCTCCATTCTTTCAGTCTTCTTTTGGCAAATGCCAGCAACAGGATACTGGCCAAGACTGTTCCTACATAGCACAGCCATTCTCACATTTATTGTCATTCACATGGTAGAATTTGCAACTCAATTATAAATGTTTCTCTTTGATAAGTGATATCAATACTAAACACCTTGCCACTAAGGAATACCCCTTTCTTCTCTCCCCGTCTTTATCAGTTTGACAGCTTTCCACCGGCACACAGTTCAGTGCTCTTCCTACCCATGTGTTTCCTACCCCTTCTTTAAGCAGTCACATTTATTCTTGATAAAATTTCACATACGAATAAAATGCACATTCAACTTGTGAGTCATTTTCTTCAGGCTTTGGAACACCAAGTAAAGCACTCCCAACCACATAAGGTATTACTGACCAACATACATACACTAGTTAGTTTTATACCTTTTATTTTTGCTATTACCCTTATTTATTGGTGGAAAAATGACATGTTTTGCCAGAAGTTAGCAAATTGAAAATCCTTTTGTATCCCATTGTACTTGACTTGCAACCTTAATTATTACTGTAATTTAAATACTAATAGACAAAAAATCCCATCATATTCACAAAGCAGTGGTATCCAATGTGATCAAAAAGTATGACATTACTATAATAATGGTGCACACTACTTACTTTATCCTTTAATACCTGAAATTTATTGAATTAGAGGGTAAAATATGTCAATTTCTCATAACCATCTAACTCAGAAAATAAATGCTATCAGTGAAATTGCAGCATACAAAATTGCTACAGTTACATTCAGACCAGAATTTCACTCTTAAGAAACCACAAATAGAATTTTAATTAGCAACAACCTAATCATTTTATAGAGAGTACTGAAAAGTTTTTTTTTTTTAAACACTACTACAGAGTCATCAGTAGTTGCAAAAATAGGGTCCTAGTTTAATTTCTAAGCATCACATTTGTTTGTTTTTTACTTTTGAATACAAACTCAAAAGTTCAGAACTGTTCCTCATACTAAATCAATTATTGGCATCTTGAGTTATCTTGAGTAACTGGTTGTAAAATAAACAGTGATAAAATAATTCCCCCCCCCAAAAAAAACCAACAAAAATATTTAATTTCTTTGAGATTATTTTCTTACTGTCTTTCATAAAGAAAGTAAAAAGAAGAAAAACAATTAATCCAGCAGATTTCTTGTTCTGATGATGAAGTGTGTTATTTTAGCAAGCAAGACAATTTGGTCTTTGTGATCTGAAAACTTAAGATAAGGATTTTTATAAAGCTGAATTGCAGGACAAAGTTACGTGTGATTTTGCCCTCAAACAAGAAGGGAGTGTATGTAGTTCAGGGTTAAAGAGAAATAGACTTATTCTGTATGAAACAATCTTGACTCTGCAACATGCTAAGCATATGCTTAATGCAGAACAGCGCATATCTTAAACTATAGAGACTAATTGTGACACAGTTCTAGAGCACTACCTTCATTTGTAGTATAGCCTTGATTGTGCATAATTTAATTAATATTTTTGTTTCAAGGAACACTGCTGCAAAAGTCTGATAATGAGAAAAAACCTGGATGGAAATTGAAAAAGACATGGAAATATTAAGTATAGTGACAACACACAAAAAAGGGCTCCCCTTAGCTGCATTCCCAGTTAGGCTTCAAAATCAAACCTGTCAAATGGGAGCAGTATCCACTGCACAGTTCTTTGCAGCTTAAGAAAGAGATCAGTTTTAAATCATTTTCTCAAAGGAAAGAAGAACATTTTGGTATGGCCCCAAAAGTCTTTTTGCTTTCTCAAAATTGCTTGGGAGTAAATTGATATATCTTTCACAATGATATCTAGTAGAGAAGTTTGATCCACCCTACTTAATTTCAGCGAAGTGAAAGAAAAGAATGATCTTACAAATGGAAAGAATCAGAGAACCTTCTAAGTTCTAACAGTCCCACTTCTGACATTATTTTTCTTAACAAAATCTCTTAACTGGTGAGTTTTCATTTATCCAGCAACAGCAAATCACTTGGAGAGCTTCTTCAAATCACAAAGAGCTTCTTCAAATCACAGAAAAAAAGGCCAGAGTAGTAATTACAGCATCTTTAGGCCAAGCTTTGCAAATTAACTGTGACTCGAGAGAGTTGTACACAGGACAGAGTAACATTGATCTGCAATGTTATTCATCCCATTTTTGCTCCATTTGTGTGGTGTGGGGAGATAAAACCTGAATTCACTAACTGTATGATCTTAATCATTCCCTAAACATTGAACTTTTCCATGGGTCCTAAAGTAGAGCTGTAAGAGAATAATTTTGATATCTAGCACAATGTTTGATAGGATTTGAAGCTCCAAAAAGCATGGGAAACAGAAGCCAGTATAGAAGACGATTTTCTAGAGCATAATGCAAAATTCTGAGAATCTCCCTCTTAGAAATCAGTGCATTGTTAGCCTAGTTCCAATTTCAAACATTTCCCAGACCTATTGTCAAGTACAGAATTACATCTACAGTGCATTTTAACATAGTGGGGTTTTGTTGTTTGAGAAAACGTGATGTTTTTGTAACATCTTACCCAGGACATCGTCATCTTCTCTGTCATCTAAGTCAGTAGTTGCATGCCCAGTGGTACAGATGAACAGCAAGATAAAGGTTAAAGGCAAGGAACAGCCCTTCTTTCTTCCTTTCATCTTTCCTGTAGAACACGTAAATGACAACACACACTTCAGTCAACTCCTTGAGTGCTCTGTACAAGTCACTAGCAGGGTAGTGCATAGCCATATGCACTATGGCTATGGGTAGATATACGAACTTGGAACTATAGAAATCATGTGAGCTATGTTATTATAAGTATATTGTAAACATAATGAAAACCAAGACAAGATTTATAGTTGTGCTGAGCTGATTGCAAGCCTCCTATCCTATTGCCAGTATTAAAGACATTGATATTACTTTTATTTCAAGCCACAATTGAAATCACCTCCCAGAATACATAATGATACAAAATGTAACACTTAATACTTTTAATGTCCTGACCAGTTTCACACGATTTATAGTTGACTGGCATGTACAATCTTTCCAAATAAGTTTTACTCTGTCTGCAGACCCTAGATTCATTGCCACAAAGCAAGATTCTATTTTTAACAGGTATTTCATCAGTTGATAGCTACCAAGTTCCCAGACTTCTGTGTAAGCTGCATTTCACAGGAGCTGGTGAAATTTTGCAACATGGGCTTCAGTACCATGAGAAGTATTTAGTACCTTGAAGATCTCTTTAATATTGAATACCTTACTCTAGTGTAGAGCCATTTTTTTTCTCTCATAAGAACAGTATAACCATAGTCATTCACACAAAGAAACCACTTTTATTCCATGGCAGCTGTTGTGTTCAAGTTGACAAAGAGGAGGTAACGTATGCACATATGTGAGCACCTCTAAAAAACTTGTGCTTAACTGTGTTAGAAATACGTATTTTCCAACTGACTAAAAGTTCCTGAAGGATCTCTGGAATCTAAAATTTGGCTAAGCCAATTAATATTGATTTAATAGAAATTAAGGATCTAAGGACTAGGAAGTTCCTAGCCTTCAGACACCATTTTGTCTTTAGTGTTTTCCTTTGCACACCTTTGAAGATAGATTGTCTGCAGCACCTAAAACAGTGGGGGCAGGAGGGGCTATAGAAGCAAATGAGATGACCTGTCATTGTGTGCTTGCGATACGGAGCTATATCAGGAAGGCTAAAGAGAGGATGATGAAGGGGCAAGTGACATTAACAGATTAAATAATTTAACAGATTAAACTTTTCTCTTAATGATACATCTTTGTCTGTGAAGTCAGAAGTAAACCACAGCTATCGTATCTAAGAAAACACTAGTAAGCAATGATGTCTCAGAAGGTGAAATTCATGCAAAGAGAGATTAACCAGTTTGCCACAGCCACCCTGAATTGTGCCAGAGCTAGAAGGTGCAGTTATATCTTCAACACCAAATCAGAGCCAGAATTTTCATTTCTCTCTTGACAACGTGTCAATTTTTTCCTCCTGCATATTCAGCATTTTCCTAAGTAGAAATACTAAACTGTCTTAAAAAGTAAGTCTTGTTTAAATTGCAGACCAAACCATAAATAGCACTAATTATTTGGATGATTTTTTCAACTTTAGAAGGCTTCAGTATGTAGTTTAGTGAAAAAGCATTGACAGATGTCTTCATTCTTTTGTGTGTGTGTGTGCGTTGTGTGTGTGGGGGGGTAATGGAACAGAATTTTGCGATCTAACAAATTTCTATTTGAACTGGAAAATATTACAGTGTTAACTTTTTAATCATAACACGTTCATGCCAAAATAAACAAAAGAATGCATTTATCTTTCATTCCTTCTAAGCTCAATGTTTAAGCTTAATTTACAAATAAAATCCTTTATCCCATAAAGTTTACCAAAATAATTTAGATCTCATTTTGTGCTATTAATCATGATTTTTAAACAAACTTTCCTCAAAGTCTGTATTTTATTTCTGTGAACAAATTCAGAAATTGTTGCTTCTACTACAGAGGCAATTACTGCTCTTGGAATAGAAATGACCTTGTTGTGAATTCTGAAATGATGTTATGCTGAGAAAATGTGCAAGAGCTACAATTGTTCATTTCTAGGTATTTTTCAAAGAAACACAAACAGTGTCTTTATTCATGTTTCTAACTAGAACACCAGTTTTCATTCCTATATTATTTTACATATTAAAACTTAATAAGGTATTATTTTTCCCCTTTCCCCCACAACAAATTTCTATTGATCCATTTGCTCCATTCAGACTGAATAATCCATAAATAATCTACACCCAATCTCTTTACTGGAGGAATTAACTGTGGGCTACTTAGCTGACTGCAGGATATCCCTGCAGCATTGCTATAATGGGCAAAAAACACAGCACTGGGCTATGGAATTGTTATTTCACTCTAACATGCCAGACTTAAGTATATTCATTAATACTACTGTCTACATTTACTTGTGTACTCCATCTGCTCTCATTTGCCTTTCCTTTTTTTCCCCGTTTGGAAGTATCTTGTTTACATGTGATAATATTTCCATTTTCTAATGCCATCCTCCTCCCAGCTGTTGTCCCAGTGTTATTTCACCCCGACTTTTCTAAATATTACAACATAAAGGAAAGGAAGAGTATTTCTGAAATTTTATTTATATATATATATATATAAAATATATATAGCATAATATATATATGTGTTTATATATATGTATATATATTATTGCTATCCACTGAGTACTTCTGTGTTTTCCAGTCAAAGAACACATATTCCCTCTCCATCTTTTTCTGGGTACAGTACATACTATAACTTAAACTGAAAGCAAAGTGGCTATTATAGACCAAAGGCAATGGCCAGCTTCAGGAACTTTGCCCTGAATTTGATCAGGCTCTGTAAAAGTGGATGAAGTTTAATGCCAAAATATCCACCAAAGCATATCTTTAGACACTACCTGGAGACACTATCTGGCAAAAATAGTGCCTTAGACTTCAGACACTAGAAATAAATCACATACATGATAAGCAATATTTTTTTTACATATCAAAATAATACCATGTAAGACTGTAACACAAACCCCAAATAAACCAAGAGAACATCTTTAAATGGAATTCCATTGACTACATACAAAGTGCATAGAGGTAACACTGTTTCTTCTTAGCTTTCATAGAACTGCCTGAATGCCTGCATGCAAAGAGTTGTGCTCAATAGCTCAGTGTCCAGTCGGAACACAGTAATGAGTGGTGTCCCTCAGAGATCAGTGTTGGGACCAGTCTTGTTCAACATTCGTCAGCGATATGAACACTGGGATTCAGTGCACCCTCAGCAAGTCTGCTGATGTCACCAAGCTGTGCGGTTCAGTTGACATGCTGGAGGAAAGGAGTGCCATCCAGAGGGACCTTGAAGTGCTTGTTGTGAATGCTCCATACCTGGTGGTGTTCAAGGCTGGGTTGGACAGAGCCTTGGGTGACATGGTTTAGTGCGAGGTGTCCCTGCCAGTGGCAGGGGGGTTGGAACTAGATGATCTTAAGGTCCTTTCCAACCCTAACTATTCTATGATTCTATGATTCTGTAGTTCATTCTATGGTTTCCAGAAACAGACTACCTCTTACAATGCATTTGGCCTAATACCAGAAAGATTTTCTTTCATGAAGAGCTTTGTGGCCTTGGAAGAATTTTATTTTTTTATCCAAAAGTTAGAGAAATAGTTACAGCAATCTTTTTATTCAAACCTGATAAAACGTCTAATCATGCTTTAAAAAAAGGAAGAAAATAACTGCACAAGGCAACACGAAGTTGTGTAAGATTGCCTGTAGGATTTGAGAGACATCCAAGTCATGATGTATGTTTGACACTAACTATAATCAAAATAAATCTACAACTAAGAAAAATTGTATGGGCAGAAATATTAAGTAAAAGCTTTCAAACAACTGCACAAGTATTTAACAGTATAATGTAAATAAAGGTTACGACAGTTTGACATCATCTAGGCTGAATAAAAGCAGAAATACCATCAGCTTTTCAGACTTGATACTTAGATAGTGATAACCTTCACATTTTAGAATCATAGAATAGTTAGAATTATAGAATAGAATTAAAGAATTATATTCTCTTCTTCTATTTTATTCTATTCTATTTATTGAACTGGAATTCTACGGTGGATGGATGATGGCAGAGCCATGCATGTGGTCTACCTTGACTTCAGCAAAGCATTTGACACAGTCTCCCACAGCATCCTCACAGCTAAATTGAGAAAGTGTGGACTAGATGATCAGGTAGTGAGGTGGACTGTGAACTGGCTGAAGGAGAGAAGCCAGAGAGTTGTAGTCTATGGGGCGGAGTCTACTTGCAGGCCTGTATCTAGTGGAGTGCCTCAAGGGTCAGTACTGGGACCAGTATTATTTAATATATTCATCAACGATTTAGATGAGGGAAGTTTGCTGATGACACTAAGCTGGGAGGAGTGGCTGACACGCCAGAAGGCTGTGCTGCCATCCAGCGAGACCTGGACAGGCTGGAGAGTTGGGCAGGGAATAACTGGATGAAATATAACAAGGGAAAGTGTAGAGTCCTGCATCTGGGCAGGAACAACCCCAGGTTCCAGTATAGGTTGGGGAACAACCTGTTAGAGAGCAGTGTAGGGGAGAGGGACCTGGGGGTCCTGGTGGACGACAGGATGACCATGAGCCAACACTGTGCCCTTGTGGCCAAGAAGGCCAATGTCATCCTGGGGTGTAATTAGAAGGGGGGTGATTAGTAGGTCGAGAGAGGTCCTCCTTCCCCTCTACTCTGCCCTGGTGAGACCGCATCTGGAATATTGTGTCCAGTTCTGGGCCCCTCAGTTCAAGAAGGACAGGGACCTGCTGGAGAGAGTCCAGCGCAGGGCAACTAAGGTGATTAAGGGAGTGGAGCATCTTCCTTATGAGGAAAGACTGAGGGAGCTGGGTCTCTATAGTTTAGAGAAGAGGAGACTGAGGGGTGACCTTATTAGTGTATATAAATATATAAAGGGGGAGTGCCACGAGGATGGAGCCAGGCTCTACTCAGTGGCAAACAATGATAGGACAAGGGGTAATGGGTACAAACTGGAACACAAGAGGTTCCACTTAAACTTGAGAAGAAACTTCTTCTCAGTGAGGGTGACGGAACACTGGAACAGGCTGCCCAGGGAGGTTGTGGAGTCTCCTTCCCTGGAGACATTCAAAACTCACCTGGACACATTCCTGTGTAACATTATCTAGGTGTTCCTGCTCTGGCAGGGGGATTGGACTAGATGATCTTTTGAGGTCCCTTCCAATCTCTAGCATACTGTGATACTGTGATACTATAGAATAAACTTAAATCATTCTATTCTAATTGTTCTATTCTGGATAGACATGTAGAATGGAATATAATTTTGCCTGGTTGCTCTGAGAGCAAAATACACTTTCAATTTTAGTTTTTGAAATTACATGGGAAAGGGTAATTTTCTAAGCACATGGTTTTCTTTAGAAGTTTAATTTGTACTCATTGGCATAGTTGTGACCCTCTATAAAGGAACTTGCAAATTATCTGCAACCTCAGCTGTCCATGGATTAATTCCATGTTTGCCACTCATTTTCTATGTTTGAATTATTCCAAACATGACAGCAAAAACTCTCCCTAGTTCAGCAAAATTCAGTTTGAATTTGCTTTTGGATCACTCAAGTTAAGGCCTTTGTTCTTTCCAGGAATCTGCAAAGTATAGATTTAGACTGCAAAATTTAGTAATCCATTTTTACTCAGTCATCCAGTATTCCCTAAAGCTTGCTCCCAATAGAAGAAAAGTAAAGGAAATAATCAGCCAGAAACTGAAATCTTTAATACGATTCTCTTTTTCATTTGAAAACAGAATTTTATATATTGTGAACTATCATACCTAATTATCACTGTATGATTAGGAGGATAAATTAGTGTATTTGTGCAAAGAACACAAATCTTACCAGGATACAATATTTCTATTCTTCCACTCAACTCCTACTATTTCCTTTAAAGGGTACATTGTCAAATGTACACATTCTTGATGCTTGGGAAATTTCTGAAGGGGAAAAATTTAGGCTTTATAACCGTATATCTGTCTTAGTGCAAAGTTTACTGTCCAAACACAATCTCCTTCATCTTTCCCCAAGGTCACATATTCCCAGAACATTGTTTCAAGTATCAGTGGAGGTGGAATAAAGGGGGTGAAGGTTTTAGCATTGAAATGCTTAAAGCCATCTGTAGTTTAATTATGTCTTGTATTTCCTCAGGGAAGAGTGAAATCCGAGATCAAAGTGAACTTGGCCCTACTTTTTCAATTAAAAAACCCTCCAGAAAGTAGAAGTTTCCTTATTTAATGTTCAGCTGCCCAGTAACAGCACATTAAGGCTGCAAGCCTGTCAAGATACTGATTTTATTTCCTTTTTTAATACTTTCTGGTTATTTTATTTAGACGTAAAGCACAGTTCAAAATACTTCATCTATTACATCTGGCTCAGTAAAATATAAAATGCACGCGTTTGTGAAAGACTGCCTGTCATGGGAAAGACAGGAAATGTTTTGAGTTTAAATAATTCACATTAAATGGTCTGATTATTTAGGCCAAATTCTGAAAATCTCTGGGATTAAATGTAGTCTCTTACTCCAGAAGGGTTCTAATTTAGGACAACCAGAAATCAGTCCAGCATTAATACTGTCTTTTCTCCAGATCAAATGTCATTAATGCAAATTTAATAAATTCCTAAGGCATTTCCTTAGGAGCTGGCACTCTACTGCTCCCAAACTATCTACCTTTTCAATAAGACATTTTTATATCTATAACAGACAACATCTAAGTTACTTCACAAAGGAGATCAAAGGTCAGTGGGTAATAATTGCACCATTTACTAGTTTAATTAGATGCTTTAATTTGTGAATGCCATTAACTTCCCTCAAGCTGTGATATAGGTACATAAGGCAGAGCACAAGCACGGAAGCTCCCAGGAAGAGAACCTTATTACCTGGCCTTATAAATGGGCCTGTTTTATCCTGCCACTTAAACGTAGAAATACAAGAAAGCTCTCAAAATAGTGGTTTGGTTTTTTTTTTTTTTTAATTTTTGTTGTTTTTTATATATTATATATATATATATATATATATATATATATATATATATATATATATATTACTTAGCAGTCTCTTTAATGCCGATTTCTAAAGTTACCACAATGTTTAGAAGCAAACATTTCTTCAACATGTTTTTTATCTCTAACTAGCTAACTGGAAAAGGCAAAAGAAAAGTGAGTATTTCCGGTAGTAGCCAAAACCAGATAACTTTAGAAAACAGCATAAAGTGACATTGCATTGACCATAAAAGTGACTTATTCACACTGACAGCCCAGGAAATGGAAATGCACTCACAAAAACAAAGAGGGGGAGGAGGGTCAGGCAAAGGATATAACTAAACAGAGGAATGAACAGCAGAAGAAGGAATGTGCATATTCAAAGGCTTAATTGAGCACAGATTAAAATTAAAAAGACCTAATTAAACAAGATAACAGCACTTCTGATACAAAATCAGACCCTCTCCAGTTCACTATACTTCAGAGGCAACATATTTGCTCTCTGATATCTAACTACTATAACAGTGATTTAGTTAGGCATACCTGCAGCATTGTCTCCCAGCTGGCAGAGTCAGTGAGCTCCCTTAGAAAGTATTTGATTACATTGGCTATTCTGCAGCTGTCTGAAGAGAATCATGTTTTCTCACTTACTCTGGTGTAAGTATGAAGAATGAAATAAGCATCAATTCTATCACCTCTGCTCTGACGTAAACTGAACAAAGAATGATGTTACATGCCCTAGCTTTAGAAGTCTCAGTGTCAGTGATGCTCTGTCATTCAAACTGACTTCTGCCAGGGCAAAGCCTAGCAGTGTCACAGCAACTTAATAAAAAAGGAGGCAGCCTACTGTGGATCAACAGCATGCAAACATTATTGATTGATTGAAAGCACAAGATTTTGAAATCTCTCTCCCTGCCCCAACTTATCTCCCTCCTGTGCCCTACAGAAGAAGCCCTAATAGTCTGTATCAGTCCTGAGGCTAGAGAGTCCATCAGATTCCTTCATCAGAACTTCAAAATTCCACCTTGTTATGAAAGAATTTTTGTTGGTAACCTATGTATCATCATTTAGCATAAATGTTGATTTGCTGCTGCACTATTCCAATGTCTTAAATTCCCAAGTGAAAACTGGGAAATGAAAATTGGGAAGTGAAGATTTAGAAAAACAAAGGTCTTTGTTAGCTTTTATGCTGAAATATTGTATGACCCAGTGTCAGTTTCAGATTTAAACTCCCATTTTGTTTCTTTATTTATTAAGGTTGTAAATTCTGCTTTGAAACCACAACTAATAAGTGAAAACTTTGTTATGTTTTGAAATCAAACCAAAAAAACCCTACCAACATTACAAAGCCCACCACAAGAAAGTCGTTGTAGACCTCTCTTGACTTTTTACTTTCCCTGCCAACTCCCTTCACTTGTGCTTTAAAACTGTTTTCCGTTTCCCAGCTTAGATCCTGGACCTATTTAATTTTTTCTCCTAGTCAGCTAACACCTGACAAGGGGTACTTTTGCTATCCTGTCTTCAATCATCTTCTCTTGTGACACAGCTTCAGACCCTAATTTCCTCCTCCACCGAGTTCCCCTTCTTACCTGGCTCAGTCTGGGCCTCACAGTCATGATATCCATCACCTGACAACTGGGAAATGGATATATTCTGGGAGGCAGAGAGATAGTGAGAGTATACCTTGGCAATAGTAGCCTGCAAGTAATTTTCTTAACAACTTGATCATGCAGTGCAGAGCACCTGATGCAGCAGTTCATGTGAATTACAAACTCTGAAATGAAGAGTGATTCTTAAAAATTGATGCACTTTTTATTGGAATACTGGATTTACCTACATCAAATCATATAACTACTAGTGATACCTTGATGGAGTACTGCCCTGGGTTCATACAGGCTGGGCTTAAACCACAACAAGAATGACTAATGGTTTTGTGGCTACTTCTACTACCGATAAGGAAAAAATCCCCAAATAAAACACATGCTACATGATCCAACATTATCAGCTTGTCATAAAAGACCTATTGAGAACATGATTTAAACTTCAGTTTCTACCTCAGAGAAGCCTGATTCAAATGCGAAGAAAGAAAGAAGCCAGTTATTTATTTAGATGTGGCAAATCCATTAGTCTAGCATGCCATATCCCGTTTAGGTAAACCTCTACTCCATGTATACAGCCCGTTTTCACTGTGACATAGCTTTCAACAGGGAAAGGACATAGTTGTTTGCTCCTGCAAACATATTTTTAAATGTAGACTAAACCAAATAACTAGTTTACATAATTTCATAAATCTTAAAAAACAAAACACCAAACCCACCACATTCAAAACTGTACTACTTGGACAGAAACTACCTGTTTGTAGCAAAAATATAGGCCATATAAACATATTTTCAAACAGGAATACCTTGAGCATCCTAATAACAGCTACTTTCAGAGCACAAAAGCCACTATAAAACCAACCAAGCAGCAATATTAGTTACGGGTTTAGGAACACAGCATAGAAGTCCCAACTTTAGCATTGTAAAACTTCCAGTCTGTCTTTTTTTCTACCAGTTTGGACTGGAAAGGTATAGTGTATGCTCTTAATCTCAGCTGTGCTTACTGACAAATAGTCATGTATTTAGAGGCCAATTAGTTTACCACAACCTTCTCTAATGGTCATTTCAGTGCTGTACATTTGTTATCAAGCCAGCTGTGTGTAATTTCACATTGTACAGACTACTCAATTTCACTAAAGTGGAGCTATCAGTTACTGAAAATAGAACAGGCAGACACAGAGGGAAACTACCTGCCACACTGATGCCTCTTGTGACTGATTTCGACCATACCTATTAACCTTTTGTAAACTCATCATCACATAGCTCACATTTTGCACGTATACTGAACGTCAAAATGTAAGTTTCCTGGCTTTGACAAACAACTCCAGAGCACCCTGTCTATCTTCCTAGTTGGAGACACCACAGACATTTTTACTGCAGTGCAGGTATGATCTTTAGACTATAACACAGGTTAGAAATGTTGTAATTACCAGTAATCAGTGGGATTGCCCCCAGATTCAGACTGCATCAGATTATTGCCCTGCAATTACTTAAAACCAACATAAAATAATGCTGGCATAGAAAAGAAAGGGTCATATACCCTTTATCTCCCACTGCTTATTCTAGTGGCAGTGACAGTTTAAAGTTGGAGATGACCCTGTTGATTTCAGGGGGATTGGCCTAGATGACCTTTGAAGGTCCCTTCCAACCCAAACTGTTCTATGGTTGTATAGTTCTATGATTTTGCGGACCTAAAGCATTCACCAAATGAGTCTTAGTGCATAGAAAACTTCAGCCTCATCTTTCTATGCTACCTTTTGTCCGACTGATGAAAGCATAAAACATTATCCAGAACCTCATTATGTTAGAAACTGTACAAATACAGAAAAAAAGATTGCTTTTCAGCCAAACTGGAAAATGTTTACAGAAAAAGCTTCTGCATTTCATAATACACTTCTGCAGACATTTCTGTGAAGCATAAAAACTGTACCAGCTAAATATTTCCTTCACAGAATACTTGTATTTCTAATATACTTGCTGCAATTGCTATTTTCAATGTGATTGTTTTAAAATCAGTTCTTAAGGAATGATCTAGTTTCTGGAAGAAGGCTGAACCTTCTTGTGCCCAGATCATATCCTGAATTAACATGTTCAGATGCTTAGTTTTATTTCGTCAGTTAAAGGTAAATCAAATTAACCAGTTAACTTCAGAGGTATACTTAGTTATGAATGGCACACATCATGGAAGATAGCACCAATACTAAAGCAGGAAAATGAACAGCTGTATTTACAGCAACAGGAAATAATTAAGGAAACTGAACAAAGGAGTTGTGAGAGAAAATTGAAAGGACTAAAAATAAGCCTATTTTGCTGTGAAATAACTATGAGAGGAAAGGAACTATACAATTTCCCATATGGCTTTGTTTCATTCTGTCCTCAGGGGCACTCTGTCCCTATTGTAAAAACCAGTTTCATAAGAGAAACACACACAAGTAGGTAATTTGTCCCTGTTTTTTAAGACAGTCCTCCCAGCTCTCAATGTGAAGACTCCATCATCTTCTAGTTGTTAGAGAGAAAATATGACTGTCCAGAATGTAGGTCAAATAATAAGTACTGGAGTTAGACATATTTTAAACAGCTCAAAAATTGTGAGATATAGGGTCATATAATTCTTGAGGCTCCTAAGATCTATTGATGTTGTATTTTTGGGTTTTGATATATATTTTCTTGTTCCTGTACACACGCTCTGACTCTGTCAGACATTCCCACAGTTTACTGAATGCACAAGACCATAATGGTTACAAAGCGCTTCAAGCAGCTATGAGTTTATTTTAAAATGCAGAAGAGAGTTACTGCCAGAATCACCTTTTAAAAGTAAATGCAGATGTTAAAGCAGATTCCCAGAACGTGGAGATGGTATTGATGTCTTTTTTCTAAGAGATTTAATATCCACGTTTCCAGAAATTATCCTAATCCCACTGATATATCTGTGGAAGCAATCTGTGTTCTCTGCCCTAAAAGTAACTCAAAATCCACAGTCAGAAGAATAGCGTAAAGGATATCAGTGCCCCTCTACTTGAGAACAACCCGAATGCTAGTATCTGCTCCTGTTTATACACTTAGAAGGGTTTTTGGAAAAACATGTAAACAGTCCTTGAAACAACAGCTGGAATCCAGTAACTCTCCTTCTGTAACTGTGAGTCTGGTGTACACAGAGGTGAGATTTTAAACTCACTAAAGGCTCTGGACATGTTCTCTGAAAGCCTGTTAGGAAGTTTGTTCTTTTAAAACTTCTTTTTATTTCCTAGACACTCTATCTTTGAGCACTTCCCCCCTCCCCCCCAGTCTCTTAAAATTTATTTCTGACAGAGTATCTGCCTCCTTTTTGTACACTCTCCCTCACTGCCCTGTAGGTCTGACATGAAACCCTAAATTAGATACCAACATTTTAACATTAAACTTTCAAAATTAACTCTCTAATGCAATTATGGATAAATTCAATGCCATTAGTTGTTCGATATATCCTGAGTCAAGAAGGTCATAAAACTTTAACTTACAATTATTCTCCATTTAGAATATTATCTGCATGAGTAACAACTGAGTTTCATTAGCAATATTAGTAAATGTGGGCACTGCACAAAAAGGCTAAATGAACTTTAAAGGTCATAAAACTACTCTGGACAGCTGAAATACATTAAATCTCCAGATTACAAACTACGCAATGCACAGTGCAAGGATAAAGATAAAGATTACTGAAAGTCAATTTAAAACACACTTAGAGCATTGTGTTCCAGCATAAAAGTTAGGAAAATTTCAAAGAAATGGATTCATCAGAGCAGTTGCCCACATGACTACTTTTTAATGAACCCTTTCACATGGGACACACTTGACAGGAGAAAAGGCTAGAGCAGAATGTGTTTTAATCATTTTTACTTCCTCACATTGCTCTGTGTGCATTTCAGACTAAGTCAACATGTTTAAAATTCTCAAATTCAGCTTAAACACATACATTTACAGTGGATACTGTAAATGATACTTGCTGCCTTAACAATCACAAGCTCTCTCCTAGTAGACTTAAATAACAAGCAGAAGATAAAGAACAGAAAAGGTTTCCGATTTTTCCCTAAGTATGTGCCTAGCAATTCCTACAGCCTGACTTTGCTGTTCATATCTATACTGACAGCTGGAGGACTTCCTGTCTTTGCATCTGGCCATAAGATGTTCAGGAAGTAAGGTTTATATCTTTACATATTTTCCATGAAGTACTTTGATGACTAATTTCTAGGGCACTGAGTCACATACCCCTTTCACATACTGCTCTCCATCCAAATTATTATTGTACTCCCTACTCAACTCTTCCCATCATTACATGTCTTTTCCTCATTTAAATTGCATTTAGATATTCTACAAATAGTTATTTAAATTTTAGCAAACTTTTTTTTTTAATACAAGCTAGAATCACTGTTTTTAATTACACAGCTACTAAAAATGATGTTTATGTCAATTCTTCCAAGTAAAATATGAAAACAAATCACCAATAATATTCTGGGGTTTTGGGGCAGTGGTGATGGGGTGTTTGTTTGTTAAAGTGGCACCACTGTAAGCCTCATTCACTACCCTCCTCATTGTTTATAGTTTCTTGAGAGTTTCAATATACATTGTGAGTGAAATTGGTGTATAGTAAAATCAGCTTAATTTTATTATCCTAAAATGTTCTTGTACTTCTCAAAATATTAACTGCTTCAAATGTTACTTATCAAATGCCTTAGAAGGATTTAAAATAGCATGGCAGACCACTCTGCCTGAATCAAGCCTCCATTTGAGCTACTGTAGAGGAGAAATTGCTATATAAAACAAAAGCTTTTTTCCAAACTCCAGCTATTGATCAAGTTTAACATATTTATCTTTAGGATGGCTTACTTTCAAACAATTGTCTTGGAGCTCAAAATACCTTAGTCTGACATCCTGACAACAAAAGGTTAGTTTTATTAGTAATCATGAAAGTATATTAATTGTTCTACAGTTTCAAATTTACAGAGAAAAAAGTCTCCCTTTTTGCAGCATTCATTGCTGGACTATGAATCTAAACATCTAATTCCTCCATCTACCACATTCTAAAGAAAACATACCATTGTGTACACATATGTACATCATTGTGCTAGCTAAAGGAAAAAAAACTCTCACATAAAACAAAGTCTGTACAAAGTACTCACCAAACGCCTAGCAACAGTTCTTGAAGAAAGAATTCCTGAATCAATGCTGAATAAAATCCTCCCCTGCTAATTCACATTGAAAGGGTGTGGTGCAAAGCTACAAAGGAAGGATTGCAACCTGATCTTCCTAGAGCAGGCTCTTGCTGGAGGATTAATCAGCTAGCTGTTGTTCTTGCTTTTTGTGTAGCACACGGGTTCACTCTGGGTAGAAGTCAGGGATCTGCAGCAGCAGCAAGGACTCTTCCTGTTTAAAGTTTTCTTATCTGTGCTGTGGTTTAGAGCAGCTGTTTTCTAAACAGTGGTAGTTAAAATGAAAAGCGCTTTTAAAGAATGAGAAACAGTCTCGTCCTTTAAAAGCATAAGGTATGTTATTCATTATACCTTTCATGCTTTGATATGGCTCATGAGGATGCCATACTCATTGCCTATTTAAGAGAAATAGGTTGTGGCTTACTTTTGGGTTTGGGTTTTGTCTGTTTTCAAATAAAGCCACGCTACTCAGTCTAGATCTGGGCTGCATTCATCACAGTATCTGGAGCTGAACTACAAAAGCTATTCTGCCTTCAGCTAGAATATAACATCTACTTATGAATCATGCTAGTATGTGCTAAAACTAAAGTTAATCATTATTGAAGTACCATGGCTGAAGACAGGGAAGAGACTCCAGCAGTAAGACTGAGAGACCTTGTAACTTGTGAATGTAGAGACACGTGACCAGAATCTTAGTCCTGGAAACTAACGATGAAAATTTCCCAGTAAATTAAAACCAGCAGAGACAGAAGTAACAGCTGAAGAACAGTAACTTACACAGTTAGTAGCTCTAACTTAATTGCAGTTATTTCTGATCAAAGACAAAAAGGTGGGTTAAATTACTTTCATTAGAGATCTATAATCATCTGTCCACCACCATCCTGAAATAGACTGGAAGTTTCTCACAGTCAGTTAACAGGTTAACAATCTCTGAAACAAACAGAAGTGCTCCTGGCAGCTTCTTAAATCTCCTGTCTGCTATTCTTGACTGTAAGAATGCATGTAATAATGTTCAGGGCAAAGCCAGTAGTCAGCTGAGTCTGCCCTCTGTTAACCAGGTCAGTATTCAAATGGATTAACCCTCCTGAAATGGACTAGAAGCACTCACAAAGGGGCAGTTTAAAATGCTGGAGGTGGACTTCTACCATACTTACCACTAACTCCCTGCTCAGATAAACCAAGGAGCAACCCAGCCCAGGAGAAGTCAGTTAAAACGAAATGGCTGGTCTGAAATTTGTGCGACATCAACACTCTGAAAAACGTATTTTGGGTGTCCATGTGTTACAAATTAGTATGTATCAGTGCTATCCATAAGTCTCCTTGAGGGTCACAAATAAGAGAGCCCAAAACAGATGTACTAAAATAACATGATAATTTAAAGAAATCTTAGTCTGTACATTTACAATAGAAACAAAACCAACTAGATTTGTTTTAGATACTTCTTCATTTAGATACTTCATTTTGCTTTTATTAGAATAATGTTATTAGAATTATTATGTGGATGAACAGAGATAGTTTCAAACTTAAAGTAATTTACAGATAAACTGCTTTCTTTTTAGTCATACCAGATACTGAATGGTCTGAATTTACCAGTCCATGCAAATATATTCCAAGTCTAGGGACCTGACCTGGTCAAAACTACTGTAGGGAAGATGTAGGAGAATGCAATACCTTATTTTGATTAAAAGCTAGGTTAAGAAATCTTTGGTAAATAATAAAACAGGATAAGAATAAAAAGACCTCCATGTGCAAAAGGGACACATATCCAAGAGAAAATTTCAAAGCAAACAGTATTTCATTTTAAGGTGAATATTTTTGCTTTCTATTCTGTTAATGCCTCTCCAGTTCCCACATGCAGTCATCCTAATTTAGTTTCTAGGAAGGCCTCTGCACTCCTTTGCATTATAGCTATAACACAAAAGGCTGCAGTTGAAACTGGAATCAGAGTTTTAAGATGGAAAAACCACTTATTTGAACCTTTAGTGAGATCAGAGAATTCCATTCAGCTGTGACCTGGCCTAAACAATCACATTAATCTCAGGCTTGCTTTGGAACATGCTGATAGCTTAAGACAGTTGTCAACAGTTAAAGGTCCACAGTGAAAAAAGTCCCTACAATTCTAAAAAAACATTTTTGGATCCTTATAAGAGGGGGCTTTTGTGATAAGCAAGTTGAAATTTTAGCACTAAAACTAGTAATTGATAAGCACTTTTCCAAAATCCTATGGAAGTTTAGAATCCTCTCAAAATGTAAAACTTGAAATCACAAAACTCACCAACCTAGCTTCTTAGGACATCACCAGACTACCCCTAACTGGGGTTATTTTTATTAACCTTTTTTCTGTTCTGAAGAACCCAAAAGTCCTTACTTAGGAATTTCTAACCTTTGAGTATGTGACATTATGTTCTCTCTTCATGTTTATTTATAGCATATGCTACAAGAACGAGTTGCCAATAGAAAGATGATAATTCAGAAGATCATCATTTCACATGACTTCTGAGATCAAGTCTCACAGTCAAACTCTGGCTAATTATGCAATAGTAGGAACTGTACGCATTATTTAATCACTGTGAGAAAAGACCATTTCTAGTTGTCCTTGGTTCTGTCTATAGCAGTCATTTTTCTCCTTAGCAGATGATGCAGGGCTGTGTTTTCAACTTTAGTCTGAGGACAATGCTGGTAACACACCAGTGTTTTAGTTGTTGCTGAGTAACGTTTACTCTGATCAAAGACTTTTCACCACCAGTGAGGAGTGGCACGGGAAGCTGGGAGGAAGCAGAGACAGGACACCTGACCCAAAGCTAGCCATACCACAGCATGTCATGCCCAGTATGTAATCTAGGGGGGGAATTGCCTGGAAGGCCAGATTGCTGCTCGGGTTGGGCTGGGTATTGATCTGCAGGTGGTAAGTAACTGTATTCTCTCCCCTTGTTAATTCCCTTATCATTATTATTATTGGTGGTAGCAGTAGTGATTTGTGTTATACCTTAATTACTGGACTGTTCTTATCTCAACCTGTGGGAATTACATTCTTTTGATTCTCCTCCCCAACCCACCAGAAGTGGGGAAGAAGAAGGGGGAGTGAGTGAGGGGCTGCTGCATTTACAGGAGGGGACAGTCACCTACCTACCACAGACTCCATGTTTGCACTATAAGTAGTCAGTTTTGTAGTTAAGTAAGCATTACATTATCTTAAAATTAGCTGATCTTTTTGAGGCCACTGAAGTGTACGCCTTCTTTTCCAGCTGAGGACATCTGCATGTTCTTTTAGAACCTCAACCAGGTTTTAAAAGAGGAACCTAACTTCCTTTCCTGGTTTTGACTGGGATAATTTTCTTCCTATTACCTGGCACAGTGCTGTGTTTTGCCTTTAGTTTGATGATAAAGTAAGACTTTTGCAAAATGGCTGTATTGCTGTTTTATATCTGTTATATCTGCTATTTTTATTGTAGTGTTTATAGAATTTAATATTTGAAACCCATCTAAAAATACATGAAAGGAAGTGAAAGTGAAGGATCTTCTCCAGTGAAAGGAAAACTAGAACCTAACAGCTGACCCTTGAAAACCTGTCTCTATACACTTCTCCTTTTCCCCATATTGTTCCTCTTTGCTGTTTTTACATAAAAACCATGGCTATCCCATGTCCTCTAAAGACTGAAATGAGATTGTACAGAGAGCGTGACTATTGTTGCTGATTGCAGAATTTTTAGGTAGTACAATGAGGAAACTCTAAAAACACAGGCTTTATTTCTGTCCTCACGTCAAAGCTGGTAGAACCTTAGAGTAAGGCATGTTACTAAGGCAGTGTTGTGGTTTAAGCCCAGCCTGTAACTCAGAACCATGCAGCTGCTTGCTCATTCCCCCCCTTTTGACAGTTTGAGGCACTGACTACTGAATTTCCACTTTCCTCTCTATTGAAGGTCATAATCACATACTCTTAGGACTATAAGGAGCAACACAGAAATGTAATGGTCTGAAGATAAGATATTTGTCATTGAAGACACCCTGAGCTCAGGGAATTACAGACTGATGGAAATGTAGGAACATTTTTAAAGGGGAGTGAATCAAATTTATCATGCTTTGCACCCAGATTTATCACAGATGTCTTGTGCTTTTCTGCTTTGAAAGTCAAATATTTAGCAAGGCTAAATCTACCTTTCTGATTTCATAAACCCAGCTGCCTTATGTTGAGCAACTTGAAATTAAACTTCTGTTTTGCCCAGCAAAAGTACACTGGTTCTATAGTCAGCTGTGCTTGTTCCTGGAGAAAGTTTCTATTCTTCAGTTATCCTTCTATGAAATCCAGGACTAAAAAATAGCTCTCCTTTTATTTTAAAAAGTATTCTTTTCTTTAAAGTGAACACTCTTTATCTTCTTCGATCCCATAGAAATCCAGTACTGGCATACTAGCAGAATATAACATTACTTTGTAGATACCAGACTAAGGGGGACTAAATAAACAGTGTTCTTAGTAATTTGAAAACTGCTTAAAAGAAGCACAGAAAAGTAATGCAATTGTGACTAGGGCTTAAATTTTTGGTCTTTTCCTGGTGTCACTATCAAACTATTGCCTCATTGTCAAGCAAAGAGCTGTGATAAACTCATTTCTTATATACGTATTTCTTCATTTATCAAATTCTTAACAGTAAGCAAATGGGAAACTTGGAGCATACTTAGAAGTTGAAATCCTAAATAATTAGTTGCTATTACTATATTTTTGAAAACTCCAGAGACAAGCTACTTCTGTAGTATGGTTACTGTAATCAGAGTACAGAGCATATTATGTAACATTTTGAATAATGTGGTGATTTCAAGACTCAGTTCCAATCAAAAAACCTTTTGGATAGCTGAGGAGATTATGGGGTCAGGTCAGTAATAGATGCCACTCATTTTTAGAGCCAGGATCTATATGAGGTTTAGACTCATGCTGACTTCAACTGAAACGGAGTAAGGGACTTACATAAAAGCATGGTAACCATTTTGTCACCTTCCCTACACAAGAAAGGTTTCTTAACTCTTTTTGGTATTTCTATTTTATTAATCTGGTAAAAATGGAAAGAACTTTCCATCATACAGCTGCATTTAGATCTGAGATCATATCTGAAGCAAAACATAATAGAAGTTATTAACTGAATTCTGTGGTTACTGTTAAAAAAAGGTGTGAAAGGCTGCTTAGTCTTGTTAAGCAAATTGCCTCACTGGATAAAGCACTTGTTTTAAAACAATTTATTCCTGACTTGGCTCAGCAAGTGTCTAAGTCTGAAATAGATATGGGTTAATTAAACATTTCTATATTTTTTCTGGATTAGCTATTTATTGTGTTTTTCATTCTCATGCGGTGTCTGTTTATGCTCTTGGTGAGACAGAGCATTTTTTCACTAAGGATCTTAGTAAATAAATATCCCTTTTCCACCCATGTTCTATAGTCTCATTCCAAATGCAGATCGTGTCTAGAACTAACTGGCTTAGTCACTGGATGTCACTGTTGCAGCACTAAAAGCTTAGCTATTTTACCTGGAAAAAGGAAGCAAGTATACTTGTGTGTATTTTATACATTCATTATTATTATTTAAGGGTTGCATTCCTGCTCAGGTTAAAGTCAATGTGAATTTTATTGTAGGTTGAATATTTAGAAGTGTTCAGGCCTGAAGACAACTTACGCTTTCAGTGGAGACTATTCTACCTGTGGCTTTTAAGTTTTAAAAATCTGTTTCTATTTTAATTAAAAATGTGTCCTTTCTTAGTTTTTTGTTTCTGCTGCTCTAATAACAGTTTAATTTCTGAATACATTTTCATATATACACAGTGTACATAATTCTGGTGCTACATACATACACATATATATACACACCAGTACTAGAATTACATACATATTTATGTATATATATGCACATATAACATCAACATAAGATTTTTAAAAACTTTATAAAATAATTTTCTTGGTAGGTTCATATAAGCAACCCATTTAAATGATTAATTATTGCAAAAGTAAAACTCCTACTCTTTGCCTTAACAAGCCTGAGGGAAAGCTAAACATCAAGAGAAACCAATCTACATGCTCACAGTTTTGAAAATTTAATAACTTAAGCATGTGAGTAAATAGCTTTAAAAAGTCAGTCAGAATTCTTACACGGGTTTTCCAAAACTCCTTGAAATTTATTAACCAGCACCGAAGTTATCAACTAGAAATATACTATTGTAGATATTATTTAACAGTTTCCAACTCTTGTGTAAATGAAACAAAATGAAAATAAATGGAACCTGGTTTTAAATACACAACCACCAAACAGGCAGAATTTCCTATTCATTGGACTTTCTACTGATTTCTCAGAAAGCTGTGAGCATGCCTGTACTTCCTTCATCTTGACAAATGAGGAATAGAAATGAAAGCTCTTTTCTCTCTAGTGAATTTGGCTGGGAGACACTAGTTACGGATACTTCTATGATCAGAACTGAGGTCACCTATGCCATTTTGGGTTTTGATATGTCAGTTTCACACAGGTTGAATCCTCCTCTATGTCATGGCTGGGGAATAAATGAAGAAGGTACAGGAGATGCTCAAACCATGACATAAGGAACAATAATAGGAGTTTCACAATATGCTTTCAGAAAAGTATTTTGAGGATATGAGTAAGTGAAAAAGATGGCAACTGAGGACACCACTATCCACTGCCAGTTCTGGGAAGTCTAAGCTAGTAATGAAGCATTTACCAGCAGATGTGCAAAACCTGTATCCACCCTTTAGCCCCTGCTGCTGCAGCGTCAGACCTGCTTCCTTCTGTTCACTCTACCTCAACACTGTCAGGAGTGCATTTCAGTATCCTTGCTCCTGTTGTCATTTCTGATCACCTGCTGACTCCTAATGTCTAAACCAGAAATAGGAAGGCAATCCAAGCACATAAGCAGGAAACCCATTTCCCAGCCCTATTGGGCTGCTAAAAAAAAGAAAAGAAAGCATTACCATCTACTGCAATAAAGACCTTCAATCCCTGAGGCTGGCTGCTTCCTCACCAACCTGCTGGCTTACAGCCTGCCAAGTGTTTATTTGGGGAGGAAGAGACTTCTCTAGGAGATACAGAGAGGGCAAAGGTTCGGGAAATGCTGCATAAACTTTGGCTGTCTTTAACTGCTACCCAGTATCTAAGACATTTCTGAAGTGAAAAAGTTCTGAAAGTGTTCTTAAAAGAAGTCATTAGGAAACTAAAACCAGCCAGTTGTTCCTGTGTGACTGTTATTGCTGTGCACATGCATACGAGAGAATGGAGGACAATTATTTACAGTGTTCACAACTCTTAGAAGATACAGAACAATTATCTACCCTTCGTCATGTTCCTGCTCTCCAAGAAGCTGGGAACAATCTGTGTTTCTTTCCCAGAAGACAGAATGTTAATCCATCTTCATGTTGCCTAGTAGTAAGAAAAAAATCTTATTCTTCCAGTATTATTACTATTTTTTCCAGTAATAGAGAATAAGAAATGATAAGCAGGTTAGACACAGGCAGGCAGTCTAACTATCAGTATATATTTCAAGAAAGTGGGAAGTACTGGATTCAAACTTGAAAAAAACAAAGCATGTTCAAAGTCCAGTATCATAAGTTTCATCCAGTTTCAAAGCTAATCAGATAAAAGAAGATTTTGTACACTGAAATACCGAAGCTCATTATACGATACCTACAAGTTGCATGTCACAGGTCTAGTGAGACTGCTCTAGGTAGGGCAGACCCCTTCCAAACTCATTAAGTAAGACCTACCTTAGATGACATCAAATTATTCAATGGTAAGGTTATTTGCTCCTTTCTTTTGTAGCAAAATGACTTCAACTAATATGCTGGATTCAAAACATCCCTTATGTGCAACAGTTCCGTGATGCACACACAAAATGATGTGATGCAACAAAAACCCAAAACAAATTCTTTGCAAGATTGTCTGTCTCAAGAGATAGGAAATGGTACATAATGCCTTTCACAAGAGTTTTCTGTTTGGGCTTGATTGTTTCAAAATGAAGAGCAAACATCTGAGATGCTGACCAGCCAAAATCACTTAAGTGTGTGCTTAAAAGAAGTGTCTTTCAAAACAGAAAAACTCATAACAGGTTGCTACAGAAAATTGTTCTTACTGCTGTATTCTTCTCATCTAGCAAGTTCAGGCAAGTTGCTCTGGTAAGTAAGTGGATGAAGGAATCAAATGAAACTGAATCCACAATAGTTCTTTAATAGAATTCATGACAGTTCATGTGAAAAATCTACTAATAGTAATACCAGAGGACAAGTCAGGTGGGAAACTTGAGAGTGTAGTCTTGACAACAATGTAATGATCCTGTTTCACTTGTTAGAAAAAAACAGTATTTATAGGTGCTTCATGGGGACTAAGTATGTCCTCAGTACAGTGTAGCTCAAAAGAATCCTTCAGAATACTCACAAAGCTGTATTTACAATGTATGGAAATCTATGTGGCTTCTATGGAAAAATCCAAATTTAATTTCCATAGAATCCTAGTTTGCTGAGTGGCAAATTTTTAAGTGGCAAGAATATCCCTTTGCAATATTGTGATCACCTTCCCTGAATTAGCCCATTTTAATAAGAAAACACGTGGAGAAGGAGGATTTTTTTATAAATCTCATGTGCTCTTGGTAAAAGAAGATTAATAATTACTCTGTATTTAATTTGATCCTCTGCAATCTCTTTCCAGCACCATACAAATCTTTTCCAGATTCTGGCAGAAGCCTGACAGCTTATTTAATTTCTTTACAGCATGTGGGATCGTAGGAGTGATATTTTTGCTTCCTTATGCTACAGGGTAACAAAACCTGCCCTCAGTGAAGACACATACTCTGCTCTAATACATTAGGTAACTATTCTAATACAAGCATATAAATTTCTGTCTCAGAATAATTCTCATACAAAGGAGTTGCAATTGCTTACATCTGTGTTTCAAGGAAGCTCTTAATGCAAACTACTAGCAGTAATTCAAACACTGAAACGGTTTCCTCTCAATAATTAAATGTAAATTGAACTATCTCTCACAGTCACCAGAGTGCTCTGTCAGACCACATTGAATTAAAGATATTTAAATATTTTCCCCAACAGACTTTTTCTGCCAATGTTCTTTCAATTTTGTGGCTTGTTGGAGAAATAACTGATATAAACAAGACACTTATTTATGGTGGCTTTTCATCTATCTAGAAATTCATATAAAATTCAGCCAAGTTAATTTTTCCGTCAAATACTTTGTAATCCTATAAAATTAAAAACAAAAACAAAACCACTTATACAAAAATATTACAATTATTGAAGTAGAATACTTAGCTTACTTGGAAGCTATGTGCAAAAGAAAGTATGCTAATATTAGGTTGATTGAAAATTTCCAATTTCAGATCTTTTTGATGGAAGACTAGGTACTTATTATATACTTCTTTCTTCCTGCCCTGGAGTACACTGACATGAATAGATTTCAGCCAGGAACGAAAATTAGGAGAAATTCAAGAGAGACAGATTCTGAATACTAACTTCCTTTAAAATGGCGCTGTTCATTCTGTTGTTTCTTCCAGTTTCATTTTACAAAAACCAATTGTGGAGTAAGATCTTATCCATTGTGCAAATGAATCAGAATCTAAACTAGGTTAGTAAAATAACCAGTCAGTATATGTGATCTTCAGCGTAGAAGATCTCAAGTTAATCTTTCTTAGCCACCATTTGCACCACAATCAAATTGATGCTGGTAAAATTAAACTCAATAGGGCACACTGACTGACCAAGTCCGGAAGACTGACACTGGTCTCAGCAAGTCCCTTTAGTGAAAGAGGCATAATGAATAGCTGAGCGTGTCATTGAGAAAAGCAACAACAAAATAAAGTGTGAAATTTGAAGGTAACTGGCACCACTTTTTGCTGTAAAGGTTATCACCTCCAGCAGTGAGAGGTTGTTTACATTCTAATACCTCTGTCTATATTCAACCTTGATCCACTGTGGAGAAATATAGCAGCTGACTAGTGCGTATGCTTCATATCATGATTCATGTTTGCATATGTGTGTGGTTGGGTTAACGTTCAAAGGACACATCAGACACAAAATGTGAATGTCTGAAAAACTTCTGTTGGCTCTCTTGTTAAATGCCCACTTCTGTATGTGCAGTTCTAGGCCTGTGGCTACTTGTATAGACTAGAAATGTAAGTACTGGTAATAGCATTGTTGCCAGACATAGAACACAATGAAGAATTCAACACACTCTCCTCTGGGACACTGTGGAGACTGCAGAATCATTCCATACTTCAAATGGTGTCAATAGGTCTCTACCATATGAAGCAGCATGAGGATTGAGCTGAAGTAGTGTGAAGTGTATTTCCTACTTCGTCAGGACAAAGTAACTGTAAGTTTTAAGACTGAATCATTTTCAGAAGATGCTTAGGTTAATTTTGCAGACTAAATTGGCATAAACATCTCAATTATACTTTTAAGAAATAACTTCTCTGCTTTTGTATCCTGCAGAAGGGAACTGGGTGGTCTCTATTTGCATGTAAGTACAGAAATCTTCAAACTCCTGTTCTGTGATTATGTATCAGCTCCACAAAGGATGACTATGATCATTTAATCAGAAGTGTGACAAACAAAACATCTCTCTTATTTGTTTCCTTACTGCTGAACTGGCAAAAGTACTTAGAAGTGTGGATGCTTTGTAAATAAGAGAGTCTAGAATAGGTTACAGACCTAGAATAGGGTTAGGTTCATGTATCAAACCACAAGAAGAGGATTGTGGTTTTTTTCTGGACTTGCTCCAGAGATGTAAAATGATGTGTATACAGGCAAAAGCATTGTTGAAATTCAAGATTTTTCTTCATTTCTGTTAGTGTGGTGCAGGGAATGGAGGATGATGTCAGGCTTAACAAGAAAGCAAATCTGAGTCTTCCTAAGAATAATCAGTAGTTCATGAGAAGATTCTACTATATGATTTTCTCCCTAAGCACAAGGGCCATTAGTTCAATCAGTGCTATTGCTCAGGATATAATTTTCTTCTTTGTTTTTACAGATCATGTCAAAATTTTGGACATAATGAAGAACATGGACATTATTTTGTCTGGTTTGTTCCATTTAAAGCAAAGAGCTCACTGTTTTTTTGAACTGTGCTTTTGGAAACAAACTGTAAGCACGTAGAAAGGCCAGCTGGAAAGCAGAAGGAAAAAACAAAAAAACAACCCAGAAAAAAGTTACAATTGCTCGAAATAAGATACTAATTTATTTGAAGATGAATCCCTAGGGAGGTTTTGTAAGCATTTTTGGAAATAAAAATATTCATTCTAAATTAGGTCGGCCCCTGTCCCACCCTCAGTAAACGGCTTTGCTTTTTTTTTTTCCTGAAACTTAATTGCTTATTGTTAAACATAGCTGATTCACATCATCAAAAGGAGGTCCTTTGATTTTTACAGAGAATATTCACTCTTCTTATCAAAACCTCATTCTCAACTTCCAATCATTTGCTCACATTAAACAGCAGAAAAAATATTTAATGGAACATCTGTGTGAATAATGGGCTACCACTTCTTCCTGCTTATGAATATGCACTGGACAATCAATGAAGCGATCTACTGAATAAATACATTGCCTGGGCATAAGACATATCAAGGGGGCATGTGCTTAAAACACTAAACATTGGAACAGTTTCTTGGTGATGTATTACTGCTCTTTGATAAAAAGAACGAAACTTTAAAATATTTGAATTTGATTACTTGATAATGATTTTGCAGAATCCTTTGTGACTTAAGTGGTAGCTTTTATTGCCATTAAAATGGGAAAATGATATTCCTTCCTCCATTGTTGTATACCAGTCTAGTCTTTGTGCCTCTGAAATCAAAGAGAGTAACTGCACCTCTGCAACAATGGCTGTACAGAGTGCATTGAGCCTACAGTTTTCCTCCTAGCTTGCAAATGGACCTGTATGCTAATGCCTGCAAAATGTCTACAAAGAACCATTTTATCTTTTATTTCAAAATGGAATTGAAAACGTACAGTCTGCTCAATGTAGCTTTATTATTATGTAAAAGAACTTGCTCTACTAGAGTACACACATCCAAGGTTACACAGTGGAGTAATTTACTGGATGAAAATAGGATTTGTGATTTGTTTACTGACTATCTATCTATCTCATATATGAAAAAGAACTACACTAGTACTCTGGTATTACAGTTGCTTCTTGTGAGAACATTGCTCTTCATCCAGAATAAGCCAAGTTTAAATAAAGTGGAGCTCTAAATATTTACCACGTCACAGGAATGGAGATACTCCAGCATCCCCTGGCAAACCTCTGCAGATTTTTGGCTCTGACAGATTTTTAAGTCCACTGCTATGAGAAACAGCTCAGTCCTTGGAAGGTGGGAAGGTGTCTCCAGGGCTCCACTGTGCCAGTGCATGGTCAGTATTTCATGCAGATCATTAACATCACAGTTTTGTAGCATTTGCTCAATACTATACATTTTTTTATCTGCACATCCTATGCCTTTTTGTAATTAAACATATTAATCCAATTACAAAGGCTGTTCAATAAACTGGATCATATAGAAACCTGTGAGGTACAGCTGCTCTGTACATATGCAGGTTCCTATTAACTCTCAAGTCTGTAGTATGCAGAATCTCGAGCCCATATTTACACCACAATAATTTTTTCTGGAATGATATAACCCGATAAGGAACTGTATTTTAATTACTGCCTTGGGTATAAGCCTTAGGGCTTTGAAAACATAATCAAAACAAAACTAAAAACCTCTTGACTTGATATCTCAGCAGACATCAGTAGTAAATAGCTCACAGATTTGCTCTACACTCATAGGATGCTCTACATTATTACTAAAGTCTTTGCAACACAGTTAATGCTCTCTACACAGAGCAGTCTCCCATCTTAACAAATGTTTCCAACTATCTATGCTTAATCTTTGGAACCTACCACAGGAAACATGCAAGATATCATGACTGACTACAAAACTACCCCAAATTACAATTCACAGGTCTTAAAAGCACAAACAAAAATGTCAGATACAGAACATCCACCGGTTCTGCTGATGATTTCGATTATCTAATCTGTTCCATCACTAAAACTGCTTCAAAGTTGTAATAGTCATTTTTTAAACAGTAGTGAATCCTACTGCACAGAATAGGTTTTGTGTGCTGTATACACTTAGGGAAATTCCACTTGTAAGAAGCTCATTTAAATCTAAGACAGATTTTAAAAAGAAAATTCCAAATTAATACTAGAGCTAATGGAGATATAATGCATTTGTGTTTTGCAGGATCAATCCACAGGTCACTATCGGTCTGCATATTCTGTGGCTGACAAAGAGGATTTATTGTTCTGATGCGCAGATTGACTCCACAACTCATTCAAGTTGTAAAGTAGGTATGCTTTTATTCAGCGCTGAGATGCACGGGGATAATTCCTCAAAGTCATGCGTACCTCAGTGTTGTTTCCCTCTACATTTATCCTCTAAAGTTATATATATTCATAAGGTTGCACAACACGCCTATACATATTCATGTCCTATCCCCGCTTCGTATTATAATGAGCCAGAAGGTCCTCTGCGCCTGCGCATCACCCCCTCTGGTCATGGGCAGGGGTCTCAAGATGAAGTAACTGAGTCTTCCTCCTGTGGGTAGGGGTCTTCAAGATGAAGTAAATGAGTCTTCCTCTTCTTGCACTTTTCACCTTTCAGTCTTCACATATGGCCTTAGGGTTTGGTCGGTATCCCAGCCATAAACCATCTGCTTCTCCCCCTTATCAGTAGATTCAGGTGTCTGCTTTTCCTTATCAATAGCTGCTTATCAATAGGATCAAGCGTCTGCATTTCCTTATCAATAGCTGCTTATCAATAGGACCAAGTGTCTGCTTTTCCTTATCAATAGGACCAGGTGCCTTTGTTCTGCTTAGCAGGCATTTACAACAGACAATACTTTTGTTTAAGCAAGCAAATTCCTCTAACCCCCTTGTACAACCCCCCTGTACATTGGTCAACTTTCTGCATCAATCCCCCCTTTTTCTATAAAGTTAGTAAATTCTTTTACTGTATTATTCATGACAGAGCTATCTATGTTCCTTCTACTGATTTATGAAGTTATTTTGATATACACTGTATTATACAAGGTACAGTCATTAAAATGAGTAGTCCTATAGCCAAGATTAAAAGGCCTTGTTTCAGTATGTCCCTGAACCATCCAGTAATTCCTATGTTATTTAACCACTCATCCAATCCACCTCCAACAATTCTAAGCTCTTGCATATTTTCTTGCAATTTTCGCAGCTTAGCATGAATTGATTCAGAATGATCAGATAAGTTTATGCAGCACATACATTCGAAATCCTCACAACCATGTCCATGGGCCAATAATAAAAAGTCTTTGTTACCTGCTTGTGTTTTGTAAAGGCTGTCTTACACTATCTGTGTCTGTGGCTAGCAACATATCACATCTGAACCCCTATTTAATTGCTTGTCCTTTTGCCAAATTCTATATCTGCAACATATGCTTTCCCCGCAGTACATTTTTTGACCAAAAATCTTGCTGTGTTTCTAGATTGATAGTTAAATCGCATTTCTTTTTCAATTTTCATTGTTTATCATAATCGTTTACAATTCCAGGAAGAAAATTTTGTTATACCACAAGTAATCAATATTAAAACAATTAATAGTAATATTCCTGGCCAATGGTCTCCACATATCAAGAAATATCCTGGGGGAGAGCCAGTAACCATGAAGTTAACTTTTTCCACTAGTTACCTTGGTTGCTAGGGACTTTGCTTGACCATGCCTCACAGTTAAATCTGATTAGTCTTGTCAGATCCCAAGAGTTGGAGTAATTTACCAGTTTCTTCCATTTGTGCTGATGCAACTGTCCAGTCGGTTCATGAGCTCTCTGGACCATTTTGATCACTTTGCTAGGACTTACACCTGAATGGTATTTAAATAAACATCCCCGAAAATCAAAGGGGTTCAAGGTGTATACCAATTTATGTTTGAAAGGGATTTTCCACCTGTGCCAAGGAAGACAAAAATCAGAAATCCCAGTCTTGTTTGCCCAACTGTGCACACAGACAACAGTCACTGAACCCAGTATTAAGTAACTTTTCTAAGGCTTGGATTAATTACAGGTATAGGATTAATATCCCAAGATGGTATGCTTTAACTATCACATTAACTATATATGTTGATTACAATTGCAACATCGTATTGACACCCATGAATCACTCTATTTTTTTTAATTGTTTTCCCAGATTGACCTGAAATTTTAGGAGATAAACTTCTCCCACTTCCAGAAGACTTTCTCCTTTAAACTGGGACCGATACGGTCTTCCACATAAAATTTTTACATAGGATAGCCTCTGGTACTCCAAAACCTACAAGGGAATGCTTCTGGCCACCCTAATAAAAGTATTCGTTAACACCAACAAATATTGGTAAAAAAAATTGTATAATTGAACTATGATATATAGATTCCTTCCTTCAATTTGTTCATATATATAAAGACTTGCTATCTCAATGAGTTTTATTATGTTCCTCCTGAACTACCGTCCAGAGTTGGTTATAGGGGATTATAATTCACCCATCAGGTATCTGAACCCAATCTTCTTTGTTTTCCTCTCCTCCTCTGAGATCTTCAATAAATTTTCTACCCTCCTTTGATTTTCTAGGTTTAGATTTCTCAGTTCTTAGTTTGCCATCAGGGATTAAGGGAATGAGTTTAGATTGTTAAAATCAGCCAAATTTCATCTTGTTGATATCCCTGACAACACATAATAGCTACTTCCTCAGGTAGCTGAACAGCTCTCAGTAGTCGTAGCATGTTTATTCTGTTTCTCCTGTGTGTTCAAAGGTCCTCGTTCTTTCCAGATGGCACCATGTGCATGGACCACACCAAATGCATATTTAGAACCAGTGGGCTTCTTTCTGTTCCAGGAATGCTGATACAACACAGTACAGTAATTTCTGTCCCAAGGTAAATAAGCGGGCCTCTTCAGTATTCATGACAACTGCTGTCACAGCTCGTAGGCATCCGGGCCATCCTTTGCTCACTTCATTCAGCTGTTTTGAATATTACACTACTGTTCTCTTACAGGGTCCCAGTTTCTGAGTAAGGACCACCAAAGCTATTCCCTGTTCTTCATAGGAATATAGCCAAAAGGGTTTAGTCACATCCAGAAGTCAGAGCTGCAGCTCTCATTAGCTCTGCTTTTAAATTTCTAAAGCCCTCCTCTGCTGAATCAGTCCATTCCAAAGAGAGAGGGGTTTCTTTTAACAGTTCATATAGGGGTCTTACCAGAACACCATAATCATGCATCCAAAGTCTGCATCATCCAGTCATTCCCAGGAACGTCTGGAGCTCCTTGATGGTTGTCAGTCGTGGAGCTTGACAAATGGCTTCTTTTCTAGCAGTTCCAAGTTTTCTCTGTCATCCTAGGTAGGAAACTCGGGTTTGGATTAGTTGGGCCTTTTGTCTGGTTACCCAATAACCATTCAGTCCCAGAAAATTCAATAATTCCACCATTCACTGGACACATTTTTCCTTTGTTTCTGTGGCAATAGGTCATCCACATATTGTAACAGAGTCCCTGTCTGAGTGGGTGGTTTCATGATCCTAATTCCAGTGTTAACTGATTTGAGATAATGCTGTCCACGTTAATTGGGTTTTCCTTACTGTGTCAGGATGTTCCCATTCGGAAGCAAATAAATTCTGAATGGTAAACAAAAGAAAGAGTCCTTTAAATCCAAGACGGCAAACCATTTCTGATTCGATTTAGTCAAGACGGATTAGTTATTACTGAATATCCTCTACAAATTTGTTGATTTCTGAGATCTTGAACCAATCTGCAACTTTTCTTTACTGGCAAGATAGGAGTATTATATTCCAATTCACATTCATGATTTTTTTTTTTTTTTTTAATTCCCTTTCCTGCAATTTTAGGGGCTATTGTTTTATTCTAATTGGGCAGGCCCCCTTTTTTATTTCTACTTTAACAGTGTCGTGGTTTAAACCCAGTCAGGTAACTCGTTCGCTCACTTCCCTCCCTTTCTTGCCCTCCCCCTGCTCCCGGAGGGACGGAGAGGAGAATCGAAAAGAATGCAACTCCCACGGGTTGAGATAAGAACAGTTTAGTAACTAAGGTATAACACAAACCACTGCTGCTACCACCAATGATAATAATGATAAAGGAAATAACAAGGGAAGAGAATACATCATCTCACCACCAGCCGACCGACAACTCGCCCCCCCAGCCCGACCAAGCTCTGACCGATACCTCCTCCAACCCTGGATTCCCCGCCCTTCTATACCTCCTGGGCATGACGTGCTGTGGTATGGAATACCTCTTTGGTCAGTTTGGGTCAGGTGTCCTGTCTCTTTTCCTGGCTCCCCCTCCTCCCTGGCAGAGCATGAGGCTCACAAAGTCCTTGGCCAAACCAAAACATCCTTGTTATCAGCTTAATTGATTTTGCAACAGCTACCAAGAAGGAGAAACATGACTGCTACTGCTGAACCCAGGACAAACAGGCAAAGCATTTTTCGCTTTACCTGGAACTTCAGATGTCCGTATTCCCAGGTACACCTGCATTAAGGATTTCTTCTATTTCAGGGAGGTCCTCCTGTTTGCTTTTTCTGTTGAATTAAAGATAAACTCAAAACTGCAATTAATTGATTTTTAACTCTTTAATTCCATTTGCCTTCTTTAAATGTTGCTTTTTTCCAATTTGTGCCTTTTGCCTTTTATTTTTTGGTTTTGGTTTTGGTTTTTTTTTTCTTTTCTTTTCCTTGGTGGCCAGTAGCTCCCACATCTGTAACAAATTCTTTTCCCTCTGAATTAGCGCCGAATAAGTTGCTCCTGTATCCACTAAAATTCCACTTTATTTCCTCTGGTCTCTAGTTTTAATTTAATCAGTGGATCTACTAGGGCAGATTCCCCAGGTCCTTTGTCCATGGCATTCTTCCCCCAGGGCAAAAACTCTCCACAGCACCCGGTCCCATAGGAGAAAAACCCACTTCCCCCACCTTTGCCCGACATTCCTCCTCCACCAGTTTCAAAACATTCAACAACCCCTCAGTCCCGTCTATCAACATGTCTGTTCCCACTTGTTTGCCTGCCCCAGCACTCATTCCGTGCTCAAACACAGGAGCTGCTCGAGCTCCCCTCCTTTCCCCTTTGGTTTTCCCTTTTTTTTTGCTTTTTTTTTTCTTCTCACAGCTGCTCACCCTGCTCTGCAGGGGTTACAGATGCCTGCCTCTGCAACAGCACTTCTGGTTTTGTTGCTTGTTGCCAGTGACAGAATCTCCTCCTCCTTATCAATATCTGATAGGACAGGTATAGAGGATGCTCCTCTCAGAGGTATCTGTGATATATAATTTTTCTACTTATTTTCCTGATTCAACTTTTAAACATCATTCTCCCAATATCACAGGCTGAACAACATCTCTTCAGCTTAGCTTTCTGGTTTTCTCTGTCCTTTTCCAAAGCCAAAATTAGGTTTTTCACTTTAAGAAACCACCCGGAGTGGCAGACAGGATGTGAAATTAACATAGCTCTGCCAGATCCCTATCTGTATATAGTACTTCATCCCATTTTCCTGGCCACCTCAAAACCAACATTAATTGTAGCAATGTATTATAATTCAAAGTTCCATTTTTAGGCCATTTCTCCTGATCACAGAATTGTAGAATTAACCGGGTTGGAAAAGACCTTTAAGATCATAAAGTCCAACAATTACCCCAGGACTGCCAAAACCACCACTAAGCCATGCCATTAAAGGCCTCATCTCAATGGTTTTTTTGAACGCTTCCAGGGACACATATTCCACCACTTCCCTGGGCCACCTGTTCCAATGCTTGATCACCTTTTGGTGAAGAAATTTTTCCTAATACCCAGACTAAGCCTCCCCATGCCCAGCTTGAGACATGAGATTAAAATGTGGTGACTTTTTTTTTTTTTTAAATCTCTCTCCTATAATTTAACCATTTTCATTGCTTTATATGATTAAATTCACTACGAGTTACCAGACAATGGGAGCTGTAGCCCCATTTTCTGATCTGATAAATTTAAAATAAATAAATTATACATGTACACACTGCCATAGAGGATCCTCTGCCTTAGGCATCAAACATCCTTAAAGAACTGCTATCAAACCCTAACACACGACAGACAGAAGGAGGAATCCAAGTCAGGGAAAATTCCATATCAAACTGGAAAAATGCTTAGCAGTCTCCAGAGCAATCCAAGTCTGGAAAGGCAAATCAAACACATATAGATGATGACCATGGGAAAGAGTCATTTCATTGACACACTGTTCTCTTTCCATATCATTCCTGAATGTTTTTTTACAGATAAGCATATAATAAATAGGGGGCTAGTACTTGTCCTCTGGTACTCAACTTCAGGGACTTCACACCAAAATCCCAATTAATACTTTCCCAATCTCATAAACAATCACAAGCTTGGCAATGAATTTTTCAAAAGTAAGCTTTTTACACTCACAATATTTTTACAGATAGGAACATCACAGTCTTCATAAAAAGATGTACCTGCACACAAGACCTGATATTCCATACGTATGCATCAAGTACTCAACTTTATCCACAGAAGTTTCCTATCAAATTTTACAAGTTAAAAATAACAGGGGTGGACATCATGCAAAATTACAGGAATGGAGAATTTTAACTTTTAAGTTGGCAACAGTCTAACTAAAACAGATATTGGTTACAACATTTTATCAACGTTTTCTTGTTTACCGAACCCCCACAAGACCCTCCCAGTTCTTTCCAATGTGCCAAAATGTAACCCAATGGGCTTTTCTTCAGAGTTCTCTTTAGTGCTCTGCAAATGCACTTAAAAATATGAGAGTACCTACCACATTTCAAACAATCTTTTACAAATCTATAGCTTCTCTTTCCTAGTGCTCTGCAAATGCACTTAAAAATGAGAGCACCTACACACAAGTTTTATGATATTCTAACCCCCCATTAGCCACAGGGCTTAAACACGTAATCTTTAAATAACGACAGGCATATCTCTGGGTTCTGCAGATCAGTTCCTTTGTAGCTGCTTCTCAGTCACACAGAAACACGGAACTACGCTGTGCGCCAGACGTCTCTGCGCGCCTTACCAGCAGCCCCGGGCCACGCGTACGCCTTACAGGCCCCCTAAATTTCAAGCATACCGTTTCTCCGCAGCCGGCGCAGGTTATTGTCTGTCCTCGCAGTGAGCGGACGAGGAGCAGAGCTCCTCCAGGCAAGCGGCCTGGGGCGCCTAGGATGTGCACCCCTCAACCGATCCTGTAGCCGAACAGAGACCTCCTGCCTGGCTCGCCAAATTGATGCACGGATTGACTCCACAACTCGTTCAAGTTGTAAAGTAGGTATGCTTTTATTCAGCGCTGAGACGCACGGGGATAATTCCTCAAAGTCATGCGTACCTCAGTGTTGTTTCCCTCTACATTTATTCTCTAAAGTTATATATATTCATGAGGTTGCACAACACACCTATACATATTCATGTCCTATCCCCGCTTCGTATTATAATGAGCCAGAAGGTCCTCTGTGCCTGCGCAGTGCCCCCTCTGGTCATGGGCAGGGGTCTCAAGATGAAGTAACTGAGTCTTCTTCCTGTGGGTAGGGGTCTTCAAGATGAAATAAATGAATCTTCCTCTTGCACTTTTCACATTTCTGTCTTCACATATGGCCTTAGGGTTTGGTTGGTATCCCAGCCATAAGCCATCTGCTTCTCCCCCTTATCAGTAGATTCAGGGTCTGCTTTTCCTTATCAATAGCTGCTTATCAATAGGATCAAGCGTCTGCATTTCCTTATCAATAGCTGCTTATCAATAGGACCAAGTGTCTGCTTTTCCTTATCAATAGGACCAGGTGCCTTTGTTCTGCTTAGCAGGCATTTACAACAGACAATACTTTTGTTTAAGCAAGCAAATTCCTCTAACCCCCTTGTACAACCCCCCTGTACATTGGTCAACTCTCTGCATCAGTTCTGATTATAAAGACAAATATCTTCCTACTTCACAGATTGACTTTTGATAACTCTTCCTGCCCCCAGTTTTAGACATGAAGGAGAAGAGGAAATAAATATCAGAAAAGAGGGTTCCTTTTTCTTTTATATGAGGTGCTCTGTTTATCCATAGCTGCTGCAGCATTCAAAGCAAAAATATCAGAACCCTTTGTTTGACTTAACCTATTTTCTTAGGATAAGCAACAGATAAAAGATTTCACTCTATTATCTACAATAAGAAGGTCAATGGATGCTTATATTTATAATACTATCAACTTATTTTTGAAAAGTATAAAGAGGTGATCAAGGAATAAGTTTCTCTGATTGCTAAGTCCTCCCCATCTCCCTGCCCAATCACTGCAATTTTTTACTGTTTTATCTTTTCTTTGTTTATGTGTTCAGGTTTTTTAAAGTGACTTATAGTCATACAAATTCCTTGGTTGGGAGTAAGTCAGGTCTTAATAAGTTACACTGAGTAAACTCCAGAAAAGACAGTCCTTTCCAGACAATCATAGAAAAAAGTACAAAACAAAGTAATTTAATTGAAAAAGAGAAACAGTTATGCAGAAGCATATCTTGAGAAGCACCAGATTAACTGTATCATTAAAATCCGTTTTGATTTATTCATATTGCTTTTTCAAAATGTACTCTAACTGTTCAGTGCTTCCAGGGATAATCCAAGGGTTTTTAGAAACTACATATCAGTTCAGGGCTTTTGAATACCCAGACCTAACTGAGATAATTGCTCTATTTTGACATTGACCTAATAGCTCTTTTAACAAGAGCAAGTAGTGATATGGCAAGGAGGAATGGCTTTAAACTTAAACAGGGTAGATTTAGGCTAGACATTAGGAAGAAGTTCTTTACTGTAAGGGTGGTGAGGAGCTGGCACAGGCTGCCCAGAGAAGCTGTGGCTGCCCCATCCCTGGCAGTGTTCAAGGCCAGGTTGGACAGGGCTTGGAGCAACCTGGTCTAGTGGAAGGTGTCCCTGCCCATGGCAGTGGGTTGTAAGCTTTAAGGTCTCTTCCAACCCAAACCATCCTACAATTAACTTCAGCTAGATAGTTATTTAGCAAGGTGCAGAACAAGGTATCCTAGCCTGTAATAGAATATTAAGTTTTATAATACAAAATAAGAGAGAGAAAAGTTAAGAAGAAAATAACCATCGTCATCAGGGTAAGCATAAAAGTATAACCACTGAGGAATTAAGAAGTTAACCCTTCAGCATTATCTGATCCTGTGAAAATACAGAATAGGCCTGCTTTGCATGAACAAAATTTGAAAGTAATAATTGTGCCACAGGCTTTCAATCAGCATGAAATACGCAAATTGCAGTCATTAATAAGCAATTTTATTCATAGACAAGATGTGATGTAAATAGAGCTAGTCTTAAGCAAAGCAAATCATCTCTGTCACTGTGCATAGGGTGAGCCCATGTACTGCTTTCTGCATGCTTAATGAGAAAGACCAATTTGATGGCCAAGGAATTAAGTAACTTTTGTGCCTCACAGCTCTCAAGCTAAGCAAAAAGGAGGCTCATAATAATGACAGTCCTGAACTACTGCAGCAGGGCTTTAGAAAATTTTCTATTTCGTTGTTTTTTCACATGTTGTACATTTCCACAAACTCCATAAGTCTATATAAATACCTAATCTATTTCAGCAATGCAGAACAGAGAACTAGGTCCTAACTGTTTTTTTTTTTACAAAGGGTGTTTCGAACAGTGTGCTCACATTGCTGGCTCGTTATGAACAGCCACATTCTTCACACACAATTGAGCTAAAAGGTAATTTTCTTTAATTTAAATACAGGATTTAAATAGAAGATATTGCGAGTGTCAATAAACATCACATTTATGAAGCAAAGCATCACTGGTTCTTGCTTGTCACTATTACTGACAGCAAATTCCTTGAATTAGTGTGGTAGCAGGTTTGTTGGCTGAGAACCAGCTTAGACACTTTTATGATCAGAGAGCAGTATGTTTTAATTGCTAGGCTTTTAGTTATTGATAATGAATTTCAGTGACAATCAAACAATAAAGAAATATCACTGCTTGCCATGGCCTAAGAAAAGGGAAGGTACTAACAAATTCTGCTTACATAGAGTGTGCAAGCTTATGGATAGAGTGTGTGGTATCTTAAATATTCCTATGGCTCCTAAAAGGCCAAAAGCCAAAAGCAGTTCTACAACACAGCTACCATTTTTCAAGCGTCAGTAATGCCAAAGCATCAAACCAGGAGCAGAACAGACTATTACCTGGCCAAAGCTCCAACATTCCTTTTTCTCAGTCTTGGACTACAGTACAAGGTTTATAGCATAGGTTTAATCCTTCACAGCCTCCCCATTGGGACTTACCCTACTGCACCCAAAGCAACATCTGTTTTAATTAGGCATCAGAGAGTTTGAGGAAAAGGAATACTTCTGGGTTCAGTTAGAAAATGGACATAGGCTCTTCCTGGTGAATAACCTTATCCTTTTTATTCTTGGTGCTGAAGGGACCATTTAACTCCCTATTGCCACTGTCCTCAGCCAACATTGCAGCAGTCAGACATTTGTATTAATCTGTTAAAAAAAAAAAAAAAAAGGCACAAGAAGCAAGGGCTGCTAATTCTTTTAGTTTCTAATGACATGACAGCTTACATATTTTTGTTTCCTCTTTTCTCCAGTGTGTCTTCAATACCTTTCCAAACCTGTCATTTTCTAACAGAGATAAAATAGTGACATTTACAGAAGAAATTTTTGTCCAAAGAAAATATAAAGCCCAATATAATGACATTAAAATAGAAAATATATGTAAAAACACATTATGTCTCTGATACATAATGCTGCAGAAACAGCTATTATAACTAAATATCACCTATTACAACACACAAAGTTCTGCAGTGATGTTTCCTTGTATCATCTGGCATCAGTCTTGTTTGTTATACTAAAGAGGACAATTCCTTTTGTAGTTCTGAAAATTCCCCTTACTACTGACTATAGCACTTGACTAGGAAGACCAAATCATTTCTTCTTCTCTGTGCCCATTGGAGATGGAAAAAGTCCATTATAGTAAATGTATCCTTCCTACAATTTTTAATAAAATGTGTAAAACACTTAAATACATCACATGCTTGAATTGGTATCAGTGGAAATACAATCCCTGTAATAGAAGCAATTTCAGAATGGATAATTCAGTATGTTTCACTGGTTTAACTACGGCTCAACAAATAGCACCAACACCTCATAAGACACAATGCAAATGTAGTAGCAATAGTAGTTTAAGTATAGCTTAAAAGTAAAACTTAAGCCAATGGGACAAGAAAACATTTGGACAACAGTCACTGGACTCTCTTTGATGCAAATTTTATGTTATTTTCTTGCATTTAACCATGATAATTCCAACTATTGAGTCAATTTTTCATTAAACTGCCAAGAAGTCACTGAAATTAACACACACAGAAGTCTGAACAAATATGGAGTTTCTAGGCCTTACAGATAAAAACAAACCTGTACTTGAACCTGGAATGTTTGGAAGTGCAATAAAGGTAGTTCTTCAGGAAACACAAAGCATGTCAGAAAGAAATTTTCTTCTAGCTCACATCCATGGAATGAACTTTTTGGGTGGCTTGTCTTTCATAATTATGAGATGTTCCAGCTTACAGAGTTTTAACCTGAGTTTCAGTTTGTGTGCCTGCAATGCAGTTTTCCTATTAAAATTCAACCCGTGCAGCTAACTTCATGGTTTGCCTGCAGTTTCACTGGACTTTGAAATTAACTCCAGAGCAAAAACCAAAGCTCGAGTTACTTACAAAAAACCTTGATACATGGAAAAAGCAATAAATTATCAGCTAATGGGGGACAATTTTCTCTTTATTTGGTCTTTTTTGTTGTCCACAGATCATTGCCCACTTCAAGTACTCTGTCAGCATTTGATTTGCCTAAATTTCAACACAAGTTATGTATTAATGCTACTTTATAACAAAAAAATTATGAGGTCAAGAATGAAAATGGAACATTGAAGCAAGATTCAATGTCTGGCCCCATGCACTTCTATATTTCAGTATTTTACTAGCCAGTGTATGTACTGAAGATAGTGTTTAAGTAAACAGAAAACTGGTAATCGGTTACTTTAATTTCAGTCTCAAAGTACATCTCATTGTAGGGGAAAGTCTACCAATTCCAGAAAACCAGACAGCGACTAAAACGCAGATCCAATGTTGGAAGGCCATTTTGAGAAGTGCGTTTACACAAGCCTTCCACCTTCTGGCATAGAAACACACAAGTAATTATTTATATAATTTCCACAATGTGGATTTCTACATGTGATTCACAAATGCATCACAGATAAAATGTTACACACTGTGCCTGTGAGTTCTGAACATGTATTTGATTTCAATGCTACTGTAAGCTTTGACAAAAATATCACATGCCATCTAAATGATATCTAATTTACTATATGTTGTTTCTATCTATACACTATTTCTAAAGTTAAAAAAGAACAGAAAAAAACTTAAGAAGTTATTTCTTTAGGAGTTATGTTTTTAGGAGTTATTTTGGAGTTATTTCTTTCAATTTTTTCTTAGACAAATTAGCAGAATTTATTCAAATTTATTTATTCAAATATATCTTGTAACATGGCAACGATGTAAATTGACAGAAATGTCAAAAGGAAAGCAAAAGTTACTTAAGTTTTGACAAAAAAAGGCAAAATTTGAACCACTGAGACTAGTAGCTCCAGCTGAGATGCTCATTACCCAGAGAAGGGGTTTTGTTCTTCACCTGCCAGTGATGGCCCTAAAGAAAGGAAAGGCAGCCCTCATCACAGAAAGCTATTTGTAAACATGTCACACCAAGAGCTTGAAGGCTTGAAATTAAAGCAGGTTACCACATTTCTTTTCTTAGAGTCCTACAGCACTGAGAAAAATCCACTAGCATAGACTGAAAGAATAAAACCAGAGAAACAGATTTCCAACCTGAAAAAAAGAAAGGAAAAAGTAATACAAATAATAGCACCAGCTTCGCTCTGAGTCTGTTTTCTTCTCTTGCACTGTACTTTGGCTTTTGCTTCAAATCATCCTTTTCCACAATAGTAATTCAACAGTATCATCAGAGAAGTTGAGGGACTCAGAACACTGAACACACCTGCCATTCAAATATTAAAAAACACTGAAGAAGCCCAAAAGTTATATAAAGCAAGTGAATGAGAGCAATATACAGAAAATATCAAAACCAACTGTTATCATTTAAAATTGAGGAATTGGGGAAAAAAAAGTATAAAAGCTTTTCCTCCCTGGTGTTTTATTCTTCTTATTTATGGATAATTTTATTTTATTTTTTTTTAAATGTCACTGCTTTCACTTAAACAATGCTGTCATTGATGAGGTCACTTAATGTTTTGCTGAAGGCAGATATGTATGTACCCTGGTGTGTAATACTACCATGTTGTCTGTATTCACTAACCTCTTATAAGAACATGACCAAAATATAGAGGAGAAAAACTGCTACAGAAGCATGTGAATAATTTTTACTCAAAGGTTGGGGCCCTGCAGTCACAAGCAGTTGGGTTTGTCAAGCAACTCAGCTAGTCCTCAATCCCATCAGCTCCTGAGTGGCAGGACTGGTAACCTGGCTTTACACCACAAAAGCTAGCCAGATTTTACTCACCTACTAGAATGTAAGAAAGCCTGAGCTCTAAACCCCCAGTAAAGTATACCTTTCACAGATTAAGACCTGGTTTTGGGCTTTGAGCCAAGGAGTCTATATTAAATGGTTTAATGAATTCTTCTCTTGTGTACTCAAAACACCTGACATGCTTGAATTCTAAAGGACATATTTCCTCTGTTTTGCAATTGAAATGTGTGCTACAGCTTTTATTTCTTCTTATTTCTTTGCAGGGTTCCTAATACCTACTAATAGATTATAAAAACAGAAAGACAAGATATTTTCACCATCCAATTTATCCTGTTACAGAATCTTGACCACAGAATTTTGTTAATTCTTTTACTAAAATCAGTTACTGGCTATATGATATTTTTGAAATACATATCTAATCTTGATTTAAACATTTATGATCATGAAATCTGCCCAGTGTCAGCTATCAGAAATTTATTCCTAAATTATTATAGGTGGACAAAGACAAGATGATTTTGATTGTTATTAGCATACAAGTTGTTTAATTTATCATCTTGACTTATTCATTTCCTCCCCAACCAATACCAGCTAATAATTGACGTTATCAGGAGTATTGCGATTGGTGCTTCTGGTGCTTCTTCAAAAGCCTAAACAATTTTCAAATCAGTTCACCAAAAATATAACAGAGCCAGACAAACGTGCTAGCTACAAAATAATGTTGTAACTAGGTCATTTTTCTGCAGTTTCTATTTATGTTAAAGCACAAATCCCTCAAAAGTCAGCTGCTTAAATAGCAGTACAGCTTCAACTAGGGATTTTGGACCAATTCAATTCAGTCCCAAATTATGTCCACTGAATGGCTGCTCTGTGATAGAGGCAAGATGCAGCTAACATCCTACAGGATGAAACAGACTCACTAACTTACTGACAGGCACTTTACCTGGATTGGAATAGAACATTAAAGAGTTATTAAGATATTGTGGAAAAGGAAGACATAAATACATTAATGCCTTCTGCAGCTTTCAACTGGGTGCAGATTCCATAGAAGTCCAGAAAAGGGAAGCTGTAGTAATTAACATTCCATAGTGATTATGGATTTCCCAGTACAAATCTAAAGTTTCAAGACTGCTACTGTATAAGATACTGATCCTGTTTTGTAAACATTCTTTGATTTCAGCTATTGCAGTATGTCTTAACACAAATGCAGTTAAAAGGCTTACTGCAAAAAGGAAATAAAGCCCTGAAAAGAACTCAGAAGAACTGCAAAAGAGAAACTTTCACATTCTTTGTGCATCAAGATGAAAGGTTTGTACAGCTGCTCTGCACTGTAATCTTATTAAAAATAAAAAATAAAAATCTCTCTAACCTAAATTTTTCTCTGCAAGGCTGTTAAATCATGTCTACATACAGATTAACAGCTACCTAAATTATCATAAATGAATTTGGGGAGGAAAGCATCCTTTAAATGTGGATATGCTGTACAAGTAGAGATGATTTACCGTGAAACAGCTTTCAATCAAAAAATGGCAATCCATTAAAACTTTTCTGAGGAATATACTAGTAGAATTCTACAATGAAATCTATGCAAAAGGCCAGAAACTGAAGACACATGCTAGAAGTGCCACTATCTCAGCAATTAGGGACTTACTTGAAAGTAAAAATGGTCTCAGGCAAGTGTTCTACTTACCAGTCTGCTTTTTTGTCCTGTCATTTAGAAACATAGGAGTAGCAGCAACATGAGATGTCAGAGCTTTCACCTGCCAGAGCAGAGCAAAGTTCTGAAACTGTCATAAAAAAAAAAAAAAAGGGGGAACTCATCTCAGTAATTAGATAAACATCTGTAAACTGTTGGTGCTTACACAACACAGAAAGTTCTTTCCTTTTTTTTTTTTTTTCCAAAAATTTTTAAAAGCTTGTACTTAAGCTCCAGAAAATTATAACTTATCCAGTGCTAGAAATGGAAGTGTGTTCCTTTCACCACCTAGGTACATCATTATTTTGAAGGATCATATGTCTACAGCAGCAAAAATTATTGCCTTATGGTATATGTCATACTCGAAGCTGTAACAGAAGAAAGAGAACTGAATACTTAAAAGCTTTATCTTTCTTTAATGTTATGTGACAATAACACTAAAATTGCGTGAGACATCTTCAGGTTTTTATTTCTTTTATATCTACATTTCTAGCATTAGGTGATGAATGGGTTCAGAAATCACTGGGAACTGCAAAAACGCTAGTGAAAACCAGGTGGCCTTTTGCCTCCCTCTCTGCCTGAATTTACTGTTAGGACTGGGAATGTATAAATCCAGGTATGATCATAAAAGTGGCAAAAATGAAAACTAGCAAAGCAAATGAAGTTGGCAGGACCAATACCTCTTGAGCCATCTTTTGCTGAACGACTGGCATGGTGTCCTGGTTTCAGATGGGATAGATTTAGTTTTCTTCTGTACCTTCCAGCTGGTACAGTGCTTTGTTTTACCTTTAGAATGAGAAAAATGTTGATAAACTTATGGTTTAGTTGTGGCTCAGTAACACATCCTGATCAAGGACTTTTCAGTCTCTCATGTGCTGCCAGTGAGGAGGAGCATGAGAAGCCAGAAGGGAGCAGAGACAGGACACCTAATCTGAACTGGCCAAAGGGGAATTCTGCTCGGTACAGAAACAGGGGGGAGTTAGCCAGGTGCTGCTGATGTCTGCTTAGGGACAGGCTGGGTATCAGACAGTGAGTGGTGAGCAGTTGTACTGTGCATCACTGTTGGGTTTGTGTGTGTGTTTTTTTGTGTTTTGTTTTAATTTTATCTCTCTTTTTGTTAGCTCCCTTTTAATTATATTGTACTTTATTTTAATAATTAAACTGCTCTTATGTCAACCCACAGGTTACCTTTTTCTGATTCTCTTCCCCATTCCAGAGGCAGGGAGAGGGGGAATGAGCAAGTGGCTGCGTGGTACTTAGTTGCTGACGGGGGTTAAACCATGACACATGAGTTACAAGAAACTGAGTTAGGATACCATATACATGACAGAAAGATTAGACGTATAAAGGTGAAAGAATTGATCAGTATTCTTAAGTGAACTGAAACAGAAGCTGAAGGCCAGTGAATTAATAATCACTTTGAAACAAAGAGGTGTCCTTTTAAATGTCTGCCCTAGAATAAGGTTAGGATAAGAAAAGAGAAAACCTAAAAACATTATAAGAGTAGGAAAGAACAGGAGTTGCCAAAGAAAATTCAGAACAGGAAAGTCCTGTCCCCTTTGGGCAAATGTCTGAGATGGACAGACAACAATTGGTATTAGGAGTGGAGCTAAAGTGAACATGGAATAGGGACACACAAAAAAAAATGAGGCAGATAATAGCTGTTTTATGCAACCTGAGGGCTCACAACATCAGTTTCCAACACCTCAGTTCAAGCTGGTATTTTCTGCCACCATATCCTACATTTCATAGGATCATAAAATGGTTTGAGTTGGAAGGGAACTTAAAGCTCATCCAGTTCCAACCCCCTGCCACGGGCAGGGACACTTTCCACTAGACCAGGTTGCTCCAAGCCCTGTCCAACGTGGCCTTGAACACTGCCAGGGATGGAGCAGACACAGCTTCTCTAGGCACCCTGTGCCAGTGTCTCACCATCACCACAGTAAAGAACTTCTTCCTAATGTCTAAATCTACCCTGTTTAGGTCTAAAGCCAGTCCTCCTTGTCAAATCACTAATTGCTCTTAAGAAAAATCTCTCTCCAGCTTTCTGGAGATTCCCCTAATTTCTCCTGCTGGACAAGACAATGTTTGGAACATTTCTAAAACTAATTCTGTTACTGTGTCTGTGCAGTTTGTAGCCATCTGTGCTGCAGACCTCTGTTTTCCAATGTACATGTAGGTCAAGATGACTGAAATTGCTGCCTTCTCACTAGTATCTCTGCCTGAAATGTGACAGCTGTACACAATAACTTTACCTGATATAAAATGGATTGCAGCCAATATACTTATCTGCCTCTTTGAGACAAGCAAAACAAAATGAAATTGCTTTAATGACCTTCACAACTTTTAAACCTTGTTTTTTTAAGTAAAATTTGTTTGCCATCCTTTCATTTTTGAGGTTGTATTTACATCCTTCCCAACATGAAATAATAAATGAAAATCCTCTAGTGACCTTCTCTGAATCACATTCATTCAATATGCTTTTGGTGTGCTCCTTGTTACTCCTATCTAAACTGTATAGACTTATCTTTCTGATCTCTTCTAGCAAAATCTTTCCTTGCTTAATTGTATTGATTGTCCTCTTGTGTCCTATCTGGTTGACAGTAAGTAAACTGGGCACTGTATATAAGGCAAAGCATGCCTTTAAATTGTTTGCATTGTATTTTCATTAATTTCACCCAATTCTTTCACCATTACAATCTAAAATAATTTTGAGCCTTTTCATCTTATTTTCTTAATAACATCTTCTTAAAACAACTTGTCATCAGTGTTTTGTGTCAAGTACTGTTTTCTTCTCCTTTATCTGCACACAAATCCTTGGCTTCAGAAAACAACCTTGAAGAATTAATGCTAATGGGATTGGCAGATCCTGTTTTAAACCATAATCTAAACACAAATATATTTATTACCTGTTATTTCTTGGGGGTTTTAAGGAACACTTTAGACTTCTCCGCAAATTTGTTTTAACAAAGCAACAAACAAAACCAGAAAATTCAGATTATGGAACCTTGGTTACATACATCCTTAAAGCACATAACAAATGAAAGAAAAATAATTATGATACAACACTGCAATTCATAAATGAAGAGGCAACCTATTGAAACGTAGCTTTTCTTGAGTGGAAGCAATAGACATTATTCAAAACCAGTAGCACTTGCAGTATTAGCAAAGTATATGAAGATAACCTGTTGTTCATTCAAAAACATTCATTAACTTGATTCTTGAAAGTAATTAAAAGATAATCTTATGTTTCTTCTACTCTCTAGTAATTAATGTGCCTGGGTTTTTTGCTACCCGTCTCTCCCTAAAAATTTTGAGACCCATGAACTTCTGTGTAGAGGAGCGTAGTGGTCAGTCAGCACAGAGTTCACTGTGGGTCACAGCCTAAGGGCAGATTAGAATTGGGAATTTTACTGAAAACATAACATCAAAATTTTACCATGAAAATGGAACATGCCTGTTAATAATACAAAAAACCCTTTGAACCATCAGTTTACATAAAACCCTTGCACTACGAGAAGCTTTCTGCCAATTTACTCCAGAAAAGTTGTGTAATTTCATTTATTCATACCTTTTTCTTCTCTACTTGGTGCAGCTGGAGGAAGATTAAAACATTCAGGCAGTAGAGAAAGGAAACCAGCCAAGTGCTTGGCATAAAGGAGACCTATCTCCACCTCCATCCCCTTGAAGAATACTACTGAAAAATATCCTTTCTATTCTTTAATTCTCTTTGACATCCCTCTTCCTCAAAAGTTCATTCTCACAGAAGGTAGTCATGTTCCAGTTGCTCTCTTTAGTCCAAACCTGCTTTCCTATGTAAGCCTGGTAAACTTATAAAAGCAAGGATTCTCCATCACCCATAAAATATTGAGACAAAGAAGTGCCTGAATGCAGAAACATTTCCACATATTTTGGGACTTTATAGTGCTGAAACAAACCACTGAAGTCTGGGACAGCTTTTCTTGTAGCACTCTGAAATATTTCACCTGATCATAAAAGAAATGTTATTGTATAGCAGCTACCCAAAAGCCTCTTCTTATTTTGGAAGATGTTTTGTTTATGCTAAAACCTGCTTCGCAGGAAAACAGATGATTTCAAAACAGTTATTTGCCTGACATGAATGAAAACAGCAGGACAAAAGGACTTTGACAAATTTTATTGAGGCATTCCTTCCCTCCAGCGCATCAACCTAACCACACAGCTTGGTGTCATCATCAAGCATGCTGAGGGCACCCTCAGTCCAACTGTCCATGTCACCAACAAAGATGTTGAACAAGAGCTGTCCCAACAACAATCCCTGAGGGACACCACTCATTACTGGTCTCCAGCTGGACATTGAGCCATTGACCACAACTCTTTGCTTGCAGCCATCCAGACAGGTCTTTATCCACCGAGTTGTCCATTCATCAAATTGATGTCTCTCCAATTTAAAGACAAGGATGTCATGCAGGACAGTGTTGAATACTCTGCACAAGTCCAGGTAGATGACATCAACTGCTCTAACCCTGTCCATCAGTTCTGTAGCCCCATCATAGAAGGCCACCAAATTGGTCAGGCAGGATTTCCCCTCAGTGAAGCCATGCTGGCTGTCACCAAGCACCTTATTGTTTTTCATGTGCCTAGCATGCCTTCCAGGAGAATCTGCTCCAAGATTTTGCCAGGCACAGACTGGTCTGTAATTCCCCAGGTCATCCATTTTCACCTTCTTGAAAATGGGGATTATATTTCCCTTTTTCCAGTCGTTGTGAACTTCACCTGACTGCCGTGATTTTTCAAATATGATGGCCAGCGGCTTAGCAACTTCATTTGCCAGCTTCTTCAAGACCCGCAGATGGATTTCATCAGGACCCATGGACTTGTGCACATTCAGGTTCTTAAGATGGTCTAGAACCAGATCCTCTCCTACAGTGGGCGCAAGGTCTTCATTCTCACAGTCCCTGCATCTGCCTTCCAAGTCTTGCGTGGTGTGGTCAGAGCCTTTGCCAGTGAAGATCGAGGCAAAGAAGTCATTCAGAACCTCAGCCTTCTCCAAATCCTGTGTAGCCAGTTCTCCTGATAGCTTCCTGAGGGGGCCTGTGTTGTCCCTAGTCTATCTTTTATTTGCTATGTACCTATAGAATCCCTTCCTGTTATCCTTTATATCCCTAGCCAAGTTTAATACTAATTGGGTCTTAACTTTCCTAACCTGGTCCTTAGCTTCCCGAACAACATCCCTGTACTCTTCCCAGGCCATCTGTCCTTGCTTCCACCTTTTATAAGCCTCTTTTTTCATTTGAATTTTCCTCAGGAGCTCCTTATCCATCCAAGGAGGTCTCCTGGCCCTCCTGCCACACTTCCTTCTACTTGGGATGCAAGACTCCTGAGCTTGCAGTAGGTGATCCTTGAATATCAACCAAGAGTCTTTCCCCCCGCCCTGCCCTCTAGGGCTATATCCCAATGGAACCTTACTAACCAGGTTCCTGAAGAGGCCAAAGTTTGCTCTTTTGAAGTCCAGGGCAGTGAGGTTGCTGCATGCTCTTCTCACTGTCCTGAGGATCTTGAATTTGACCATCTCATGATCGCATTATATTTGGATAATATCATGATAATATATCATGATTTGTACAATGTCATGATTTGTATATAATATCATTATTTGTACAATATCATGATTTTTATACTATCATGATAATATATCATGATCTATTATATTTGTAATAATTGGCAATGACAAATAGTAACCTGCAGAGCCTTTTCCATAAAGTTGTTTCCAACTTAAATAAAATTAAATTTTACCCTTCTACCAAAGATCAAACCCAAAATCTTCTAGTGATCTAACAACTTCTCTTTTGTTTGTATGCTGGATAGTGTCCTCGACTGAAATGTCACAAAGGGAGAAAATAACCAGCTTAAAAAATGGCATATTCATACACAACCCATGCCCAATTGTGATCACCTAGAACACTGCTTATTCTTCCTTTAACTCCATTCACCCTCATACAACAACTTCTGCTTTTTCATGTGATACTTTGGCTTGATTCCTATAGAAAATAAAGCATATTTCACTTGAGTTACATCACTTAATACCTTCAGTCTCTGTTTAGCTGGCTTACACATTTAAGTCACACAGCTGGTTACACTGCATTTTTCTGGGTGAAAAAGATGAACTTGTTAGTGTCTGGAAGCCTTTTGACTTTTTCTGGGTAAAAAGAAATTCCTGTAAGGTGAATGCCATTTCACTTTAAATCTTTTTAGTAGCAATCTTGAAATCAGAAAAGGCTCAATTTCCTTTGCTAGAGCTCGTTGTTCTAGTCAGTTAAAAACTTATATATTATCTTAAATAATAAGACTATCTTTATTTATTATAAAATTATCTTTAATAATAAGAAGAAAATATATTTTTACTTTCTTGCTTGAGATGCACCATTCTTGATCCAAACTAGAATGATTTTAACAAACTATATAATACAATCTTCTCAAGACAAATGTTAAACAAGCAAGGAATAACAGAATATGAGCAAAGATTACAAAAGATTAACAAATAATTATTGCTTGAATCATGGTACCACAGCTACAATTTGCCATGTTATTGAAGTGAGGTACTATAACATTTAGTTTATTGTTCATATGGAAATTGGAGTAGAAACATACTCATTGATCATGGAAATAATATACCATTTTAGCAGGGAAAAAAAAAATATTGGATCGGTAATGCATGGAACAGTATTGGGAAGTATGATATGCAGTATGAACTAAGTAAAACCAAATCTACCTAGCTGTATTTTATAGAGACTCGGAGCAGTTAAGCTTCAACAGCTGCAGCTCATGTCTTCTGTAAAGGTTGTGACATGCTGTTTTTGCAACTCCAATCCTAGAATGCAACAGCACCTGAAAACACCAAGAGCACAGTCCTTGAAAAGCCAAAAGATGAGGTGCATCAATTTGTAGCGATCACTTGCAGTGAAACAACACTATATTACAAAAGAATTAATATCCCCATTACTTTCTTGTCCCTTCATCCAATCCTTGCTGTGATCTGCTTACAATGAAGTTTGTCCTCATTATGTAGAAGGGAGAATTATTAGAAAACAACTTTGCATCGTAGGTTGTCTAATGAGACCTACATACAAATTACAGTGAAGTTCTTTGCTGAAATAGTAGAGATACAGAAGTTCAGATAGAGCCACTCCCGCTTCACTTATTAATAAATCAGAAGGCACAGGTGTCCACTTTATAAACTAAATTGCACATGGAACTGTTATTAGCCAGTTTTACAGAGAAATTGTACAGACACAGCTATAAGCTTTGGTTTAGTAAAATAAAAAGATAAGAAAAATTACAGCCTACACAGTAAGTATCCTCTCTGTATAGGCAGAACTATTTGCCCTTCACTTCTTATTTCTTTGCACTGTTGACAAAATAAAGCAAAAAAAAACCAAAACAAACCCAACCCTCTTGGGCTTTATATCCACAAGTACATTGACAGTATCTTTCCAACATACCCTGTGTGGCACTACTTACTTCATGAAGAGAACATGGTAGACAACTGTCTTAGTTGGGATGGAGTACAAGTTTTCTAAGTGATGTGCAGGAGGCATTAATACACTCTATGTCAAATAGAGCTCAGATCTCACATATTTAGTGTGAACGTGGACTGTGGTAGCCCAGCAATAATCACTGGATGAACGTAAATCCATTAGTATTACTAATAGCCTGGAAAACCTAGGCAGTCATGGAGAAGCCCCTAACAAATTCTCTTTCCTTCAAGTAAATTTAGTGCTAGGGTAAAGTTAGAGCAGCAACTACTCTGAAGAGCCAACCTGTACAGCATATACTATGCTGCTGAATTTCCGTAGCAGTATTTAAACTGCAGCATAGATTAGTTTCTAAAAATTGGCTTAAGACCACAAAATGCTGTTCTTCCTCCTCCTACCCATCTTTGCCCCTAATTAGATATTCTCTATTCCAGGAATATATAAAATACAATACAGTTGAATACCTTTTACCTTAGACCTAGTAGTGTATTTTAAGGCTTCAGATTTTGGTATACATTTTTGTATGGTTTATCTGAGATGGTCTGACTTATGATTTAAGAAAACCAAACAGGAAAAAAACCCACCACCAAATAATAAACCTTGTTTAAAGCTATACAGGAATTCTAGATACTGCAATAAATATTAAAATGAAATTCTGTTGGAACTGGCATTGTAGTACATTTTCTTTTCAAAGAACTCATGCATTCATTCAAGATGCTCTCCCTGGGAGAACTAGGCAACCTGAGTTTTCATGTCTTGCTCACTTAAAAGCCAATAATCATGCCACTCTTTCCCAATGCCAACACAGGAACCATTCCATATATATGGATCAAAATTGTGCTTAGAACTCTCAGCCACATTTGTCCAAGTTTAAGGGTGAACACAGACTCTAGGCATTTAAGCAGTAAAAAACATACTTCCTAAAGCTAGAATATCCATCTATGAATAGAGAGGAAATTTTGCACTATAAAAAAAAACTTATACTTGTCTCCCAGACCTTTAGTTACACAACAAATAACAAAGCCTTGCAAAATTACACTATTTCTGAGAACTGCACCACATTAAGGTTTCTGTCGGGTTCATATTAAATATCTCTTTGATAAAATAGATAGTATTATAACAATTTTTTGACCCAAGATTGAAAATTCAAAGTATTTGTAGCAGCAGCTGTACAATTGTCACAAATTGTTTCGTTTTCTATAAATATGGAATCCATTTGCAAATCCTGGTCACTGATCTAAATATGTTTCCTTTAAATACCTATAGGTGGTGCTGAAATAAAGTAATTTCTTTTTAAAAATCACAAAGTAACTCTGTCGCAAGCTATATATGAAGATAAATATTCCTCCTGGTTGTGCAGATTCACTTCAGGGAAATGTATCTCGATCAGAAATCATATTGAAGTGCATTATTTGTGTTTGCCTTGGGTCCTTATTATAATAGATTAACTCATATGGCCATGTCTCATAGACAAGGTTTCCAAGACTGAAGTTGATAAACATAAGGGTATTTTATAATTATTGGAAAGACCCAATAACAGCAACATAAGCTGTGAAAATGTAGCTGTCATGAATATGGCAGTACTACAAAGAAAAAAGAACAAATGTTTCTCCAAGAATTTCCCTTTCAGGTTATACTTTCCAACTTGATAATCATAAATTTTGCCATTCGGTATAAATTATGACAATGTAGCTACTAATAATATCTCCCTGGACATCAGCCCAGTTTGCTGAAATGAAGCAGAAATAACTTCTACACAAACATATAATGGAAAAGAACAAAATCTTTGCCAGGCAAAATTAACATGTGGTAACATGATAATCAATACCAGATGAATCCATACTTCCTGGTTTCAAAAAAAAAAACATAATTCCACATTAGTGATTATTTTCAGAAAAACTGAAGTGTTTGCTATTATGAACATACTTCATGGTGAAAGTCATAGCTTGAGCCACTTCCTGTAATGCTAACACTTAACACCTTATTTCCAAGCACTATTCAGCCTTTTAAAATTCTGAAACTGAAGAAAACAAGTTGCAACAGAAAATAAGCAACTTTATCTTAAAATACTTTATCTTAAACTGCTAAAACTATTAAGTAAGGCACAATAAAAAAAATGTGTCAGAAAAAAAGTATAAATTATCAAATGTTTATAATGTTTGTTTTATGCATATCATGTAAAATAACTGAACAACATAAGCAGACAGGGGAAAGGACCCCTTTTAGTCTAGGAATCCAGCTCCATTCTTTTTAAAAGTAGTTACAGAACAAAAGGCAAATCATGCAGAACATCAAATTGCCTCGTCTCCTCTTGCAACATAAACCACAATCACAGATGAGGTTTACCCTGAGCACATCATAAAATCCGAACAACAAAACACAGAAAGCTACATTCAGACCTCAATTAACAAGAGAAGAGAGAAAAAAGTATATATGACTGACAGGTTATGTTCCTAAAAGAACAAGAACTCTGTTTGCTAAACATAGTATGGAAACTGACTTTTATTTATTCTAGCTTGCCTTTACTTGCAAAGTTAAGCTAATTTGAGGAGAAAGTAGGTTACATGGGAAGTAGAATTCACACAAAAAAGAAGGCTTTGTACACCACCCTTTCACACATCATATTCTTCTAATTAATATGTAATCCGTGTTTTTTTTCACAGCACCCACCTTCCAGACATAAACCTCTTCCCTACAGCTAATTTGGAAGTTTAGATACAGTGCAACACAATTAAGATGCGGTAAGGCAGCATACACAGACAGGATTAAATTGGTACACAAACTCGATAGAGACGAGGCCACTGCTTCAAAAGTAATGCAGGTTCTTACTCTTAACACGCAAGGGCATTATCTTCAAGCCTAGTTTCCAAATGAAGATATAAACAAATACTGAATTTGTTAAGAACATCAAACTGGAAAATAGTTTAAAGCTTGCACAGGATGAACAACTCAGTTATTTCCTAACTAAGTTAGCTATATTTGCCCACCTCTCCTCAGAGATCTTTTTTTGGATTAGAGGGCATCTTTAGTATTCACTTTGACTTCCTAATGTCTTCCTGAACCAGGTGTTGCATATTTTAGTAGCACAAACAGGATTACAAATTGGTATTAGTACAGAAAACTAATTTTTGAGAAAAACAAGAGAAGGTTAAAGTCCCCTAACTACTTCTTAATCTTTGACAATTTTCTATAAACCTAGAGGAAAGCTTAAAATTGATCTAGGTTGCCTAAGGAAGCTGCAAAAAAAAGCATACTTCCTTGGACAAAAACTGTTCTAAGTCTACTGTTCTCCCAGAAAAAGATAGAGGGCACAAATCAGACACATTGTAGTAAATGTAATACAATTATGTGTAATTGTTTTAGGAAATTTGATTTCACAGGGAGTGTTTAAGGTAGCATGAATCAGTCATTGGATTAGAGGAGCATTACTTGGCAACATTTACATTATTTGAATTTGCTAGGAAAGGACTTCAAAACTTAAGTTGCACAGGTATAGTGCTAATGAATGCTGTGGCATGGACCAGTCATTCCATAAGCAGACAGAAACATATCAAAATGCAGACATTTGCAATGATCTATATCAATAGAATAAAAATTTTCACTCAAATCAGAAAACAAAGCTGAAAACAAAACAGTTCAAAAACAACAAATTTCAAGCCCTACTGACTCAAAGAGCTACAGCTGAACTTGACAGTGGCATTTTACATCATTTGGGTTGGAAGGGACCTTAAAGATCATGGGCAGGAACACACCTTCTACTAGGTTGCTCCAAGTCCCATCCAACCTGGCCTTGAACACTTCCAGAGATGGGGCAGCCATAGCTTTTCCGGGCAGCCTGTTCCAGTGCCTCACCACCCTCACAGTAAAGAACTTCTTCATATCTAATCTGAATCTACCCTCTTTCAGTTTAAAAACAGTACCTCTCACATCCTAACCTGACACTCCCTGATAAAGAGTCCCCCTCCAACTTGTAGGTCCGCTTTAGGTACTAGCAAGTTGAGGTGTCCCCAGAGCCTTCTCTTCTCCAGGCTGAATGACCCAAACTCTCCCAGGTTATCCTCATACAGGAGGTGCTCCATTCCCTTTATCATCTTCATGGCCCTCCTATAAAAATTAACATTTATTTTCATTAATTTTGCGCATAGCAAAAGAGTTAGATTAATTTCGGCTGAAGTGGGTTATGTTCTTATACAGTTGGATTTTATGGGTAGCCAAATTTACTTTTCAATCTATGCTGGTTGATAAAAGATGTTGTTCAAATATATCCAGAATTGCAGATTAGAGATACTGCCATTATGAAAAAGATGATGACCCAAATTCAGGTTCATACAAGTAGAGAGTCATGGTAAAGTGATACTACAGTAAATATTGCCCAGTATTTGAGAGAGTTCACCAATTTCAAATCTGTTGTGTTCTGTAGCTCTCTAAAAATTATTCATATAGGAATTTACCCTAGTTAGGAAGGTATGTCTACATATACCAGGTGGTATACTGATTTATTTACTAAACCTCCCAGGTAGGAAACCTTGAAAGATACCTAACGTATACCTAACTTAGAATTTGAGGAAACCTGGTTGAATAGCTGGTTCAATAATGTATTTTATCAGTTTAGTGTATAAACCACCTATGAACTGGCAGCTGCATGTTCCAAACACACCCTCAACAACTCAAGATCATAGCTCTGGCTGACACAAGGTTTCAAAACTTCTTAGGACCAGCTATGCATTGGTTCTGGGAAACCAGTTTTCATTGTTGGATCTTCATACAGAAGATGGAAGCCTCAGTGAGGGTTGGCTGCCCCTCTCCATTGGGAGCTGCAACAACTTCGAAGTGCTTTCCCTTTGGCCCCTACCTGAGTTACAGTGCAGCACTGTTGCAGCCATGCCAGTGCCCAGTCACTGATTCTGACTCAAACACTGAATTCTCTCTTGACCTCAGACTCACTTTATCACTGTGCAACTGTCTGGCAATCACTGGGCTACATCTGACCTTGGTTATTCTCTCCAGACCTGATCACATACCTCTCTTGCTGACATGACTTTCCAGTTTGACCTTGCACCTGCTTTGTCACCACAGACTTGTCCGAGACTCTCAGCTGATCCTGGCTGTCATTACCATGGCTGCCCCACTTGCCTTACTCTCATGTTGTGGGACTTCACTGCTGTCACTGCCCCTGTCTGCCTTATTGTGCTTGACTCCTGGTTTCTCTTCCCTACCTTTTCTGCTTCCTGACAACTTCATGCATATTTTCTTCAGGCAATGCTGCATTTTTACACTTAAACTGTGTATTAGATTCTAAAAAGCCTCTACCTTGAAAAGGTAGATATCCTATTCTCTTCCAGCCTCCTATCTTCTGTCCTCCTTTTGTTTCTAACCACCACAGCCATCCTTCTTTTGCACCCTTCTGTCCTTCTCACAGGTCACTAATGCTCAGTAAAGGACTCAACAAGTTTGTTCAATGAAAGGAGAGGTAATGACATAAGCAGGTGGATGTGTGAAAGAAAGAAGGAGTAAGGACACTCATTTTGGTGACAGTGAGTTGCTGCCCTAGCTCCACCAAAACAGCAGCTTCACTTTCAGTTTCCTTATTTCACTGTGTATCTTAATCCTCCATTCACCTTTAGTTAACACCTGATTTTCACCTTGCAAGTCCCCATCTGCCGCTATATATTTTTTCAAAAGAAAAAACTCTGAAAAACAAAGAAAACACCCATGATTTTATCTAATTGCAGCTCAAAATGAGCAAGTAACATGTCATTCTCACCTTCCTTTTCCCTCAGCACAGCAGCTATCCCAGTGGGGTTTTTTTAACCTTATTGCTTGCAGAAATACATCAAAATTCTCATCTACTTTTTCTGCATACCCCTATTCTAAAGAATTCCTACAAATCTATGATCAGCAGTAAAGACATTGTCATACTCCTCCCATCAATCCTCCTGGTACTCTACCTACACATGCTATATATAGACATCAATCAAGAAATCTGTCCCAGCAATAGCAAATAGCTCTCAAAACATGACAGAACCACTGTGTATTTATTAACAAAGCATATGAAGTAAGAGATATAAATGATGTGCCATTTTTTGTCAAAGTTCAGATTGGATCATGGAGTTACTCATAGCATATATAAAGGGGCATATGTAAAACCCAGATATTTTGGAGCTGAAAGCTCATTGCTTAGGTAGAACACCAAAGTGACTGTAAGAAAAACAGACTGCATTTCCAAAATAGACTATTTGAAAATGAATCCTCTGCAAAGTTTAAGCATTCTACTAATTACAGAACGAAAATGGTATTGTTCAATACAGAATTATTTTGCCAAGTGTCAAAATTGAATTTATTCACTCAGATACAACATGGGAGGATTTTACTTCTATCTAATGGCTAATCTCAGACTGAAGTTTTACTGACCATAATCATATCTGTTAATGGCAAAGCAGTACAGTACAAAACTAAAACAGAAGCTAAAATTGAAATTATAGTCTTATTTATTATGGCAGTATCTTAAAGTACATGTAAAATTATGCTCTCCAACTGTAACAGCACTGTTTCTCTTGATTCAATTTACTGCTGATATTGTTGGTGAATAAGTAGTATTTCACTGTTCATGAACCCTTTCTCTGAAAAGCCTTGAAAAGGTTACTGATACAAAAAAAAAAAAGCTAAATCTGAGCAAAAGAAAAACAGCACCTGGTAACAGCTGTTTAAAATCATGCTTTCTTGTCTTTCTATTCTACAAACACCATGTTTTGCTCAGTCTGGCCATGCCCAATACTTTTGAGAAAACAAGCCATAATACCTAAATCTGCAAAACTTTAGAGTCACAGCTGAATAAGATTCCATAAAGGGAGAGTGAAAGAATGGATCAGTCCAAATACTCAGGGTTGGTCAGAAGCAATGAAATCCATGTTTATCAATATGTATGTATTTTTACAGCAGGAGAGGAGGTACATACTGCTTATGCAGCCTACTCCATTCCTAGAGAAATAGGGAAAGACAAAAGAACAATGACTGTGTGCCTTACCCTACAACAACTCTCTCAATCAGAATCTGTCAGATATCTGGTATCATTATCTTATCCCATCATATCATTTGAAGGAAGCTCCTAGGGTGCCTCCATCAGTCGGTCATCTGATCATCAGTAACCACAAAATACAAGAGAAAGTTTAGAAAAGATGCCTGGAGGGAAATAAATTTTCACAGGCTGCTTTGGGGCCTAATAGTGCCACAGGAAAGGAATTCCTGAGCTTTGAATATACTTCCTGGTCAATATTCTATGAAAAAATTTACTACTAGTCTTGGAAACTCATAAATCCTATTCCACTTCAATGATTAACCACATCCAATGCACAGTTCTGTTAAATGCACTTACCATTCATGTCAAGTCTTCTAGAACTGGGTAGGGAATAAAACTGCCTCTTACACTGCATCTAATCGTATAACTGAAATTTTCATTCATTGTATTATGCGCATTAACCCAGGCTGAGGTCAGACTGTTGTAGCATTGTGTTTATGGACACAGAGGTTAGCTTATATACTAGAAATTCTCCCAACAGTGTATTGAAAACTGTTCAAATGTAGATTGTTTTTTTTGTTTTGTTTTGTTTTTAAATTCGTGATATCAACACTTAGACAAAAAGGTGTTTTCATGTTTAGAGCAGACCCAGCAGAAGCAGACACTATTTTTTTTTTTCCTTATCTTCAAGGAGTTTATTTAGCAGTTTACATATATGGCAAACAGATGCCACTACTCCAATTTAGTCATAACATACTGTGATATCTAGCGAGGCGCAAAGCAGATGTGTTTGAATTTAACTATGCTTTATCTTTTCTGCAATATACGTATTCTAATTTCAATAACCAAGGAGCACTTTGCGGTGCTGGCACTTACTAATAAAAACATCCCTTTCCTCCTCCTCCTGCTACAAAGAAGCTACCAGTTTTCATGAGGTACAAAGCAGAACAAAGATACTGTTTCTATAATTACTTTGTTAATAACTAATTCCCAACCATACACAGTTCTGCTCTCTCTTCTATCAGGATGCAGCATACACCATGTTTGCACTATGTAAAAACTTGTGTACTTACTATCCTCATCTGTTAAGTCACTGAATGTTGCAGAATGACTCTAAGAGCAGGACCATAGAGTTCTGGAGGACTGTGCAAGCAAGGCAGGGGGTGGCCCCCACAGGTGGCCGGAGAACGGACCTGGGAGGAGAATGTGGAGGAAGCTGTGGGGGCTAACCAATACTGTTATGCCAAGAAGGAGTGGCTGAATACCACTCCTATATATGTGTGAACTGCGTCACAAATAAACTAGAAGTTGCTTATCACCCATATGGGGTTGGCCTGTCTGCTTCTCCTCGCCGCTTACAAATGGCGCCTGAACAGTGACGTGGACTACAGGGCCCTGGTCGCTGGGGACCCGGATTACAGGGCCCCGACTAGCGGGGACCCGGGATACAGGTCCCCGGTAGACGGGGACCCGGATACAGGGCCCCGGTCGATGGGGACCCGGATTACAGGGCCCCGACTAGCAGGGACCCGGGTACAGGGCCCCGGCCGACGGGGACCCGGATACAGGGCCCCGATTAGCGGGGACACGGGATACAGGGCTCCGACTAGCGGGGACCCGGATACAGGGCCCCGGCCGATGGGGACCCGGAATACAGGGCCCCGGTTTAACGGGGACCCGGATACAGGGCCCTGACTAGCGGGGACCTGGGATACAGGGCCCCGGTCGATGGGGACCCGGATACAGGGCCCCGACTAGCGGGGACCCGGGATACAGGGCCCCGGTCGACGGGGACCCGGAACGGCGAGTGAGCGGCGCCGGCGGCAGCGGCCAGGAAGCGCGGGCAATGCTGCTGCGGTGGCGTGACGGACCCGGGTGCTTGGACTAACCGAAAGGAATCCGCCGCTGGGGCGAACCAGACACTGCTGCGTCGGGAGGCCGATCCGGAGACCGAGGTTACAGGACGACCCAGAAGAAGACGATCCGGAAAAGGCTGGCCATGAAAATGGACCGAGAGGTAGCCCTGGACTTATTACAGTGCTTCTTATAAAAGCGGGGAACTGAGCCCTGAACTTTTTACAGTGCTTTTTATAAAAGCGGGGAATTGAGCCTGAGACTCTAAAGCAGCTAGCAGGTCTGGTGGCTGTAGGGAAGGCTAAGAGATTTTTTTTGCAGATCCTAATACAATATTTGAGGAGAGTGAGTGGCGTAAGTTTGGTGATGAACTATTTGACTCAGTGCTTAATGATTATAAAAAGGCAAAGAAACTCGATAAACCACGGAGGGAAGTAATGAACTGTATAAAAAGATACAAGGCAGAAAAGAAAACTGCCGCGGTAGCAACGGAGAAACTAGGAACAGACGTCCCCGGTCGGTTGAAACCGGGGGAAGATTACAACTCATTCCCCCCCCCCAACTCGCGGGAGCACAGGGTTTCCCACCCCCGCCTTCCTTTTCTCCCCCTCCATCAGAAGGTGCGGCGGAGGAGGTGTAACCCACTGCTCCCCCACCACCCCAGTTCTGAAAGTAGGGACTGTGAAAAGGACAGAGAAAGTATATTAGAAGGGATACGTATGATAAAAGTCAAGGAATCCGAAAGAAAGAGGGCGGTGCCTCGGCGCCGGATCGATTGCGGTGCCACTGTGAAGCACGCAGGAGAAAATAGGGATCATGCGCTAGCGGGAGATTTAAAGGAACTGCGAGCCTCTCCAACCCACTACGCCTTAGAGTGAAAAAAATTTTAACTCAGTCACGGAGGAGCCAGGTCTGCAGATGGCTACATACCGAACGAGATACATCTGATAAGAAAGACACAGCTGCAAGCAACGGAGACCCTGAGTTCGGCCAAGGATCAGCCCCCGAATCCCCTGAATCCGAGCCAGATTTATATCCTCTGCTTCCGGACCCTGACTCTTCGTCTCCAGGGTCGGCCCTGGAGACGCTCAGTTGTAACAATGGGTAAACAAATATGCAATCATTACTGGGGAATTTTCTGCAATGGGCATCTTTGCATATCCTGTGTTTACTACACAGCAGGGGGCTAAAGAGTGGGAAGCTCTTGATCTCAAAATAGTTAAGGAGGCCTGACAAACAGTGACCACGTATGCGTTAAAATCCTCTTAGACTCAAGCTGTATATGTTATGATTTTTTTCTTGCAATTGACAGGGGGAGCCCATACAGTTTCTCTGTGATACTCATGTACTAGAAGTTGGTAAATATAAGCATGTCCAGGTTTCTGTCCACCCTTGGAGACCTCTGTAGATACTGCTGGCCACTTCTTCCAGCACAGGCTGGCCACCTGTGTCGGAATGAGTGTGCATTTTGGTCAGTATAAAAGCCCAAGCCTCATACAATGTGGGGGAGGCAGAGCCTCTGCGGGGACGCCCGCTAAGGTTGAGCCTGCCACCTCGCACTGCAATGATGCTTCTCGGAGCTGGTTTGCTGTTAGTCTCCACAGGGTCCTTGTTCTGTACGTGGGACTGTAGTGGGAGTAATGATGGCTTTTGCAGGGACTAAAAAAAAAAAAAGAAAAAGAAGAGGGGGAGAGAGAGAGAGTAATGGTGTTACATTTAACTTTAACCTGTCTAACCTGTCTACTTCTGAAGAACTGATAACCTGGGGGAGGGGGTATATTTGTGTCCTCCTGCCTACAGGTCCATGGTGACTGCCTGCAAAGTCTGTCAAGCCTTCCCATGAGCTGGACAGACGAATGGATAAACCTGATGCCTCAGCTACAGGAGCTGACTGTGATTACCCCAAGCAGAATGAGATGGAGGAAGAGAAAGAACAAATAACTGCAAAACATCACTTGGGGACAACTGAAAAGTAACATCCTGAATATGTGTGCTTGTAAAGTAGCTATTATTAGAGGTTGTGATTTTGTGTATAAAACCACCTGTATTTACTAGCTAGTTGCTAATAAGAAACTGCACCTTGTATTGTATAGATTTGTCACTTGTAAAAGAGATGTTAAGAGTATGGAAATTTGCAGTAGCTGCTAGAAAATGCTAAGGCAAAAGCTAGAAAAATTTTAATACAATGGTAGTGTTATAAAGCAGGTGATGGAACAAATTAAGAGGGGGGGAGAATTCCACTGGTAAGAAATTTCTTTGGCTAGTCCTTCACTGCCATCAGCATCTTCGACATGCTGCTGCACCCTGTAATAGTTACTCTGCTAATGTAAATGTGTGTGTGCCTTGCTGTAGTAGCGACTTGTTACTGGATAAAACAAAAGGGGGAAGATGTGGAGACAGTGTTCTCACAGGAGAATGCATAATTGGTACATAAAATTTGAATAGTCCTGAAAGATACAGCAAGGCCATGAGAGGCCTGAAGAAGCTTAAGCAAGCAAGATAAGAGGCTGGAATTCACCAAGTTAATGATAACTGTGGACTGTTGGCAAGCTTTCAAGGTTGAGTTCTCACACCTGTGTTTAACCAATTATATGCTAGTCACTAAGGGTCTTCAAGCCATGTATCCAATCATAATATGCCAAATCACTGTAAGTGCTTCAGCCAGGGCCTTGGCTCAACTAAGCAGACTGGGTTGCTGAGTTGCTAAGCAGACAATTCTACATTGAAGGCAATTCCTGATTTGTTTTAATGTTGACTCTGTAAGACATGCAACACTGCAGAACCTTTTGTTGTTGGAACAGGGACATGGATGTGAAGAGTTTGATGGAATGTGTTGTATGAGTCTCTCTGATTATGCTAATTCGATGCACGCACAGCTGAGAACCCTGGCTCAGCTTACCCAGCAATAGTAAATGAGCAATATCCTAAGAATAACTAGATGGTTGTCTTCACGGGGCATTACAGGTTGAGTCAAACACTGTTGTTTGAAGTATTGCACTTATGTATCATTGTTAGGTTAATCATCGTAGCTATTAGACTTGTTTATAGTTGTGTGATAAAACAGGTGAACAGAATAACCCATAATGCCTTGCTTGCACAAAGAAAAAGGGGGGAATTGTTGCAGAATGACTCTAAGAGCAGGACCATAGAGTTCTGGAGGACTGTGCAAGCAAGGCAGGGGGTGGCCCCCACAGGTGGCCGGAGAACGGACCTGGGAGGAGAATGTGGAGGAAGCTGTGGGGGCTAACCAATACTGTTATGCCAAGAAGGAGTGGCTGAATACCACTCCTATATATGTGTGAAATTAGAAGTTGCTTATCACCCATATGGGGTTGGCCTGTCTGCTTCTCCTTGCTGCTTACAACTGAAAACAGCTAAGAAAGCCTGTCACAGTGAAAAGCACTGCAAGTTGACCCTACATTTCCAGTATTTCAGAAAGCCCCTATTCCCATCCAAAACTGACCTGAAAATGAGCACAGCACATGGAATTCCTGCAGTTTTCACTCACCCATAAGCTGTGACTGTTCAGCTCAACCAAAAGATTGATCACGATATTCATAGAATCATAGAATCGTTTGGGTTGGAAAGGACCTTAAGATCATCAAGGTCCAACCCCCCTGCCGTGGGCAGGGACACCTCACACTAAACCATATCACCCAAGGCCTCGTCCAACCTGGTCTTGAATGCTGCCAGGGATGGAGCATTCACAACCTCCCTGGGCAACCTATTCCAGTGCCTCACCACCCTAACAGGAAAGAATTTCCTCCTTATATCCAATCTAAACTTCCCCTGTTTAAGTTTTAACCCATTACCCCTTGTCCTATCACTACAGTCTCTAACGAAGAGTCCCTCTCCAGCATCCCTATAGGCCCCCTTCAGATACTGGAAGGCTGCTATGAGGTCTCCACGCAGCCTTCTCTTCTCCAGGCAGAAAAGCACCAACTTTCTCAGCCTGTCTTCATACGGGAGGTGCTCCAGTCCCCTGATCATCCTCGTGGTCCTCCTCTGGACTTGTTCCAACAGTTCCATGTCCTTTTTATGTTGAGGACACCAGAACTGCACACAATACTCCAAGTGAGGTCTCATGTGAGCAGAGTAAAGGGGCAGGATCACCTCCTTCGACCTACTGGCCATGCTCCTTTTGATGCAGCCCAGGATACTGCTGGCTTTCTGGGCTGCAAGCGCACATTGAAGCCGGCTCATGTTCATTTTCTCATGCACCAACACCCCCAAGTCCTTCTCCACAGGGCTGCTCTGAATCTCTTCTCTGCCCAACCTGTAGCTGTGCCTGGGATTGCTCCGACCCAGGTGTAGGACCTTGCACTTGGCATGGTTAAACTTCATGAGGTTGGCATCAGCCCACCTCACAAGCGTATCAAGGTCCCTCTGGATGGCATTCCTTCCCTCCAGCGTATCAACCGAACCACACAGCTTGGTGTCGTTGGCAAACTTGCTGAGGGTGCACTCAATCCCACTGTCCATGTCAGCGACGAAGATGTTAAACAAGACCGGTCCCAACACTGAACCCTGAGGGACACCACTCGTTACTGGTCTCCAGCTGGACATCGAGCCATTGGCCACAACTCTTTGTGTGCGGCCATCCAGTCAGTTCTTTATCCACTGAGTGGTCCTCCATCAAATTAATGTCTCTCCAATTTAGAGACAAGGATGTCGTGTGGGACAGTGTCGAACACCCTGCACAAGTCCAGGTAGATGACATCAACTGCTCTACCCCTGTCCATCAGTTCTGTAGCCCCATCATAGAAGGCCACCAAATTGGTCAGGCAGGATTTCCCCTCAGTGAAGCCATGCTGGCTGTCACCAAGCACCTTGTTGTTTTTCATGTGCCTAGCATGCCTTCCAGGAGAATCTGCTCCAAGATTTTGTCAAGCACAGAGGTGACACTGACTGGTCTGTAATTCCCCAGGTCATCCATTTTCCCCTTCTTGAAAATGGGGGTTATATTTCCCTTTTTCCAGTCGTTGGGAACTTCACCTGACTGCCATGATTTCTCAAATATGATGGCCAGCGGCTTAGCAACTTCATTTGCCAGCTTCTTCAAGACCCGCAGATGGATTTCATCAGGACCCATGGACTTGTGCACATTCAGGTTCTTAAGAAGGTCTAGAACCAGATCCTCTCCTACAGTAGGCCCAAGGTCTTCATTCTCACAGTCCCTGCATCTGCCTTCCAAGACGTGGGTGGTGTGGTCAGAGCCTTTGCCAGTGAAGATCGAGGCAAAGAAGTCATTCAGAACCTCGGCCTTCTCCAAATCCTGTGTAGCTAGTTTTCCTGAGAGCTTCCTGAGGGGGCCTATGTTCTCCCTAGTTTGTTTTTTTATTTGCTATGTACCTGAAGAATCCCTTCCTGTTATCCTTTACATCCCTAGCCATGTTTAATTCTAACTGGGCCTTTGATTTACTAACCCGGTCCCTAGCATCCCAGACAACATACCTGTACCCTTCCCAGGCTGCCTGTCATTGCTTCCACTTTTTACAAGCCTCTTTTTTCATTTGAATTTTCCTCAGCAGTTCCTTATCCATCCAAGGAGGTCTCCTGGCCCTCCTGCCGCACTTCCTTCTACTTGGGATGCAACACTCCTGAGCTTGTAGCAGGTGATCCTTGAATATCAACCAAGAGTCTTGGACCCCCTGCCCTCTAGGGCTATATCCCAAGGAACCATACTAAGCAGGTTCCTGAAGAGGCCAAAGTCTGCTGTTTTGAAGTCCAGGGTAGTGAGCTTGCTGCATGCTCTTCTCACTGTCCTTGAGGATCTCAAATTTGACCATCTCGTGATCGCTGCACCCAAGACTGCCCTGGAGCGTCACATTTCCGACGAGGCCCTCCCTGTTGGTGAGCACGAGGGCAAGCATGGCACCTCTCCTTGTCGGCTCCTCTATTACTTGCAGAAGGAAGTTGTCTTCCATACAATCTAGGAACTTCTTGAATTGCTTGTGCCAGGCTGTACCATCATTCCAACAGATGTCAGGGTGGTTGAAGTCACCCATGAGAACAAGGGCCTGTGAGCGTGAGGCTTTTCCTATCTGTCTATAGAGTGCTTCATCCACAGGCTCTCCTTGATCAGGCGGTCTGTAACAGATGCCCACAGTAATGTCTCCCATAGCTATATTCCCTTTAACCCTGACCCACAAACTCTCTGTGGACTGCTCACCTGTCCCCAGACAGAGTTCCATACTCTCCAGCCTATCCCTAACATAAATGGCAACTCCCCCTCCCTGCCTGCCAGGCCTGTATTTTCTAAAGAGCCTGTAATCTTCCATTCCAACACTCCAGTCATAGGAGCCATCCCACCATGTTTCTGCGATGCCTATTATATCATACCCCTGTAGACGTGCACACATCTCTAATTCCTCTTGTTTGTTCCCCATGCTATGGGCATTTGTATAGAGGCATCTGAGCTGAGCTCCAAATGAAGCTGGCTCATTGGCTGGAGCGGCTGGAATATACCTACATTGCTCCGAGCATTTGTTATAGGTTCTGGCAACTGACTGCGTGTGTTGGCATGGAATGATGCTCCCCTCCCCCAACACATCTAGTTTAAAGCCTCCTTGACCAGTCTGGCAAGCCTCCTACGAAAACTGCTCTTTCCCTTAGACCAGCTCCACCAGCCCCCACTAGACCTGGCCTACAAACTTGGGTCCTGTGTTCAAGACACCCAAACCCCTGACTATGACACCACCCTTTTAACCATTTATTAACCTGGCTAATCCTCCTAGCTTTTTTTAGGTCCTCCCCTGTATCCTGGAGAATTGACGAAAAGACTATCTGAGCTCCAGAGCCCCTAACCACCTTTTCCAGGGCTCTGTAGTCCTTCTTTATGTTCCCCAGGCTACTACTATCTATATCCCTAGCACCCACATGTATCACCAGAAATGGGTAATAGTCCGTGGGACTTACTAGAGCAGGCAGCCTCTCTGCCACATCCCTGATCCGTGCCCCTGGTAGGCAACACACCTCCCTTAGGACACGAGTCCTTCTGTCCCTTTCAAAGTAGAGTCCCCTACTACTATGACCCGCCGCTTCTTCCTGGCAGCACCAGTAGAGATTTTCTTTACCAGTACATCAGCCGGCTGTTTCTGGCGTGAGTGTGTTTCCTTATTAGCCCCCTGCAGGACAGCAAAGCAGTTCTGCGTGGGGACAACAGATTTAGGAGCAAGCCCCTTGCTTTTGGTTGCCCTTTTCCTCCTTTTTTTTTTTTTTTGTGTTTTTTTTTTTTGTCACTAATTCCCAGCTTCCCGGGTTAACAGCCTCCTTCTTTCCTTCATGAGCTAGAGGGGAATCTTGAGGCCCCTGCACAGTTTGGGCTGGGAGCAAGCATTCCTGCTTCCTCTCAGCTACCCTGACATCTTTCAGCCTATTGATAGCGTCCCGCAGCTCAGCCAACTGCTGCAGGAGGACCTCCACCAGGGAGCACGGAGTGCAGCCCTGCCCATTGTGCACCATTCCCTCACCAGACCAGTGCAGGCACTCTCTACACTCCGAGCTCTGCACTGCAGCCTCCCCTATCACTGGCTCGGTCTGGGTGCCTACGCTGGCCACCCCCGGGGCAGCCAGAGCACAACTCCCAGACCGGGCCCTAGTCATACTATGAGTGCTCACCATCCCGTGTAAACTGCCTCGACCCGCTCTGTTCGCGCTCCCTAGGGCAGGTTTTTAACCAGTCAGGGCTGGTGCTGCTGCTTCAGGCTCCGCCCCTGTGAGTCAGCTGCTCGCTCGCGTCAGCTGAGCTGCCGGCTCCCGGGCAGGTCCTGTCGAGGACTTGAGGCTCCCTCGGTGTCTCTTGTCCCTCTGAGTTGAGGCTCCTGGACGCTGATCTCTCCCCTGCTCCGGTGTTGAAGGCGTCCTCTCTTGAGCTACTCACCTCAGCAATTGACCCATTGATACTGGTAAATCACTCATTACTTGGCGCTGCTCCTTCCATAGTATGGTATTAACCTGAAACTGGAACAGGCTGCCCAGAGAAGCTGTGGCTGTCCCATCCTTGCAAGTGTTCAAGGCCAGGCTGGATGAGGCTTGGAGCAACCTGGTCTAGTGGAAGGTGTCTCTATCTGTGGCAGGGGGTTGGAAATAGATGATCTTTATAGTCCCTTCCAAGCCAAACCATTCTCTGATTCTATGAAAGGAACATTACTGAACTTAAAGCAACCCACATTTCAAAGTTAAATTAAAAAATGTCACACAAAAACCCACAAACCCACACTAAACCCACAAAACAAACCCTTTTTCCTTAAGCTGAAAGCAGTATTTCCAAAGATACCCCTACCTGGGTCTGCTGAAAGATTTTCATGGCAAGTCAGGATACAAACCCGCCAGCCCATTCCTGCTTGCCCCAAACCACCAAGCTCCCCACTAACCAGACCCACCAAATAACAGCCCACATGCAGCAATGCAGCTCACACAACCAACAATCACCCACCTCCTACTGCAATCACACAGGAACACTCAGGCCATCCTGAATTTATAAGGCTCCCTGGTTGCTTAAACTGAAGCACTTGTGCTAAGAAAGATGCCCTTCTTTTCCAGTCCATGTGGTCATGTCTCGCAGCTGACTCTTCCCCACTGCTGGTGGTGCAGGTTCCTAATGGCAATGCTGCACCTCAGCAGAGCTCTTCAGATTCAAGGCCTTTTTACGCAAACCAGGTTGGTCATCTGGAATAACACAGGCAAAAAAGTAGAGGCAAAATTGCTTGCTAAGCAATACAACCAAAGCAATAAAACTCAGAAAAACTGTACAGAGAACATGAACACAGGAGAGTCTAGCCCACCCTCTTGACTGAATTGAAGCTGTCAATAAAGGAGGAAAGCAGAGGGTGGTGGAGATACACTGGGTGTTGTGGTTTAAACTCAGTCAGGTAATTCGTTCGCTCACTTCCCCCCCCTTTCTTGCCCTCCCCCTGCTCCCGGAGGGACGGAGAGGAGAATCGAAAAGAATGCAACTCCCACGGGTTGAGATAAGAACAGTTTAGTAACTAAGGTATAACACAAATCACTACTGCTACCACCAGTGATAATAATGATAAAGGAAATAACAAGGGAAGAGAATACATCATCTCACCACCAGCCGACCGATAACTCGCCCCCCCAGCCCGACCAAGCTCTGACCGATACCTCCTCCAACCCTGCAGACTCCCAGCCCTTCCGGCTAACTCCCAGTTACATCCTGGGCATGACGTGCTGTGGTATGGAATACCCTTTGGTCAGTTTGGGTCAGGTGTCCTGTCTCTACTTCCTCCTGGCTTCCCCTCCTCCCTGGCAGAGCATGAGGCTCACAAAGTCCTTGGCCAAACCTAAACATCACTATCAGCTCTGTTCCCAAGCTGAAAGTCAAAACACTGCACTGCACCAGCTACCAAGGAGGAGAAAAATGACTGCTACTGCTGAACCCAGGACACTGTGCAGTCTGATGTAAGGAGACTGATAATACAGATATTCCTCCAGAGGCTGCAAGTGTCTCCATCTGAGGGGGCTAAAACCTCGTCAAGAATGCCTACAGCTCAATAGTCAAAACCTCCACAGTCACAGAAGCATTGGCTTATATGTAGGCTACAATGCTTTTTAAGCTGAAGGGACCAAATGATGGAATATACAAAAAAAGGTAAAACAGAGGTTCCTTTCTCACAGAATTAAGGGTTCTTTTTCAAATAATTGAGGTTTTGAATTAGAGTAAGACTGATAGAAGTTTTGACACCTCTCGGAAGGTGGTGTATTTTACACAGAACAGAGAACAAAGAATACAATACTAATGCTGTACTTCATGTGGTTCAGTTTGACTTGTCCTGGTGTTACTGTTTTCTCTTGAGCTTTCTGAGTTTCTGTGAACCATAATTAGTTCACCTGTCACAAATATCAACATAACAGTGTAATGGCACAGAAGTGTGATCCCAACCGTTCCAGAAGGACAAAGTGCTCCTTGCAAACACATTTCAGGTGACAGATTAGCGTTTAGCACAGTGGATTACAGCAGTCATATGTCTGCTGAATAACTGAAGTATTAATTATACAAGTACCCTGATGATTGCATTTTGTAAATATCTTAAAACTCTAATAACATCTGATTATTTTAATAATTGCAGTCAGTTTGGCTCCACTACACAGTTGGTATTCTCACAGTGGGTTATGGTTGATTATAATGTTCAAGGCACATTCTGTCATTGCTCTTTCTTACAGGCAGCTCTGCTTAGAAGCAGTCCAGTGGAGGAGAATTGCAGAGGTAGTTGAATACTGTTCATTAGAATGATTTTCACTCATTTCTTGAACTACATATTTAAACTCCCTTTAGTAATTTGTTTTTCCTACATCTTTATCACTGCCAAGCTGTACAGAGTCATTCCTGTCACTCTGAAGGAAGATGTTGCTCCCTGATTCCCTCCACCTGGATACTGACCCGTCTGCAAGGAGGGTTCAGGTCTCTGCAGCTTCCTGCCTAGCTGGCAGCCTGCTTGGTGTGAGCACCCCTTCAATCTGGTCAAATAAGCCTTCTCTGCTTTTTGTGACCAGGGTTGCCCTGTAATTTAGGGACTGGCCTATATCCCAGGGTGTGGGTGCAGCTTGCGGAGGAGGTATTTCACAATGTCGGTGGGGCAGTGGGGCAGCTTTTTTTTGTACAAACAGCACTTTCACCTCCCTGTAAGAAGGGTTTAGGTCTGTGGGGTTATCAGTGCTCTCTTGTCAGCTGGCTTCACAGCCTACCCTCGCCTGTGACACTTTGTGTCACAATTCAGCTTTGTGGGATGCATGAGGCCTCTTGTAACCTTGGACACCAGAGCTGACCCTCTTGTCAGGGTCTAGCTTCCTGCCATGGGCCCAACATCCTTTGCTCCCTATGGAGGGACAAAGGGAACACTTAGAGGATAGAGCAACTATCTCTGTCCCCTGTTCATGCCTTTGGGTTTGGCTGCTTTAGGAGGTAGGATAGAAAGAAGACTCTGTGAGGATTGAAAAAATTCCTTCCTATTGTTGCTTCTGGTACCACCATGTCCCTCCCACTTCTAGAAAGTATGCTCAGAATTACAGACCTCTGCTCTCAGCCTTGTCCCAGGCCAGAAAACAACATAAATGCCCTAGGGATTCTGTTCCTAAGGGTGAAGGAGCGGAAAGCACTGCATAAGCAATAATACAGATATTAGACCAATCATGCTATTCAGAAAAAAATTAATTGAGCGTTTGTGGCAGTAATGCACAGGTATAATGGATTCGTGATTTATTTAACATACTTGCTTCTCTCTTGAGCCTAGCAGTAATCAATAATCCCCTCATGGGCTCTACACAAATTTCCCTCATAGGAAATACATTCATAACTAGTATTTGTCTGCAATCATATTATAGAGATGTGAGCAAAATGCATGATGATATTTTTCACTCTCAGTCATGTCAGTTCCTATAAGTTAGGCTGTGAAAGGCATGACAATCAATTCTTGTTAGTCCCAGTATTAAATACTGCATGAACAGTATTTACTATAAGAATAAACAAAATGTATTAATACATATTATTAGACAAAATATGAATAAACAAACAAACAGTAATGTTAATCTTGTCCATGCAAAGTACACATTTGAGCCTTAGGAACTTTATTCATCTATTTTCTTTATATAATCTTACTCAGTGTGTGATCACTCCCTTTGCCTGATGATATTTATGAACTCCTGAAGAATCACTGACTTTGGGACTGAGCATAACTGGCAGCCACCACTATTTAAGTCAATTAACCAGTGGCATAATGTAAATGTTTTCATCCTGACCAACTCTTTACTGGAAATTATATTACCAACCTGAGCTTACATCTAGTATAAGCCTCTTGTTCGGTTTCAGAGTAATTTTACTATGTTTTTTAAACATCTGATAGAGTATTAGGAAACATGGGGAAGACGAGTAACGACCTCTGAAGTAGCAAGGGAACTGCCAACACTTTCTTTTCTCCAACCGTGAGTCTGATTCTCATATTCTTAACATGTTCGCTTCTGCTTCTTAAGAACTGGTGAGTATCTTGAGAGCTATATAATGAATCCCTAACCAGTGTCAAAAATAGCAAAGCTGTCTCTGTTACACTCCAGCATTTTGAGCTGGAGCGTAACAGTTCTGTTTCAATTAGATCCAAGATACATCACAGTGACAAACTGTTAAAACCCCACTAAACTCAAGCAACACACACATTATTCCAAAGCTGAAAATCTAGCTAGCTTCATGCTAATGAAATGTGTCTTAATGTTAATATGTTTGTAGAAAAAAAACTACTGTGGAAATAAAGGTAAAAGAATGCTGCTATGGGACCCAGACTGGCATTAAAATTTAAGGGCTATTTGCTAATAGAATACTAATAATGTCACATGGGAAAGGCCCAGGATAAACCACATTTAATGTATAACAATAAAACACATTTTTAACATATTCATCCTCTTCCATACATGCACAACTCACAATCACAATAGTTTGATTAGATCATAATAGGAAATAAATATGCTTGTATCTTTCTTCATTCACCAAGCATTTCTCAATTACGGGACACAGACACTAAGTTGGCCACTTTTGCTGTTTGCTAGTTTTGATTGATTTCACTTAAAGAGTAATAAATACAAATGATCTCTTTCATCATCCGTCTCAGAATGTCTAAATAATACTGCTCTTAATCTGAAAATTTACTGTCTTCAAAGAGAATGCTTGCGCCATCCATACATTTCACTGTGGGAAACATAAGTTAATGTTATTCTTGAATTACTTGGTATGTGCCATAGAAACAATGGCATGTAATTTTGCAATAAATATGACCTACATGAGGAATAGATAGAACTCTATTTTCATATTATGTTTTGAAACAGCAATGAAGATGATACTCTGAAAATTGGTAAATTAGTAGATTAAGGAATAGAACTCTGTCTACAAAAATGATGAAGGGGGACAACTACAGTTTTCATAGTACTCCTCATTCTTGCCCAACACATTTAACAGAAGCTATTGATAGTCATATAGGCATTATTAGTCTTATTTTATTTAGACTAGCTATATGAAGGGTAAAATTACAGTTGCTGGAGAATTAGTCATGTCAGCTCTCCAGAAATTAGTTTTTCTTAGCTAGAGTGCTTGAGATAAACAATTGCTTCATTAATGTAGACCTTAATTTTTTGCATTTCAATTTTGCTTCACTTAATGAAGTTGCGAAGGCGCTGGCCATCGTATTTGAGAAATCATGGCAGTCAGGTGAAGTTCCCGACAACTGCAAAAAGGGAAATATAACCCCCATTTTCAAGAAGGGGAAAATGGATGACCTGGGGAATTACAGACCAGTCAGTGTCACCTCTGTGCTTGGCAAAATCTTGGAGCAGATTCTCCTGGAAGGCATGCTAAGGCACATGAAAAACAACAAGGTGCTTGGTGACAGCCAGCATGGCTTCACTGAGGGGAAATCCTGCCTGACCAATTTGGTGGCCTTCTATGATGGGGCTATGGAACTGATGGACAGGGGTAGAGCAGTTGATGTCATCTACCTGGACTTGTGCAGAGTGTTCGACACTGTCCCACACGACATCCTTGTCTCTAAATTGGGAGAGGCATTAATTTGATGGATGGACCACTCAGTGGATAAAGAACTGGCTGGATGGCCGCACACAAACAGTTGTGGTCAATGGCTCAGTGTCCAGCTGGAGACCAGTAACGAGTGGTGTCCCTCAGGGTTCAGTGTTGGGACCGGTCTTGTTTAACATCTTCGTCGCTGACATGGACAGTGGGATTGAGTGCACCCTCAGCAAGTTTGCCAATGACACCAAGCTGTGTGGTTCGGTTGATACGCTGAAGGGAAGGAATGCCATCCAGAGGGACTTTGACACACTTGTGAGGTGGGCTGATGCCAACCTCATGAAGTTTAACCATGCCAAGTGCAAGGTCCTACACCTGGGTCGGAGCAATCCCAGGCACAGCTACAGGTTGGGCAGAGAAGAGATTCAGAGCAATCCTGCGGAGAAGGACTTGGGGGTGTTGGTGCATGAGAAAATGAACATGAGCCGGCTTCAATGTGCGCTTGCAGCCCAGAAAGCCAGCAGTATCCTGGGCTGCATCAAAAGGAGCATGGCCAGCAGGTCGAAGGAGGTGATCCTGCCCCTTTACTTTGCTCACATGAGACCTCACTTGGAGTATTGTGCAGTTCTGGTGTTCTCAGCATAAAAAGGACATGGAACTGTTGGAACAAGTCCAGAGGAGGGCCACGAGGATGATCAGGGGACTGGAGCACCTCCCGTATGAAGACAGGCTGAGGAAGTTGGGGCTGTTCAGCCTGGAGAAGACAAGGCTGCGTGGAGACCTCATAGCAGCCTTCCAGTATCTGAAGGGGGCCTATAGGGATGCTGGAGAGGGACTCTTCATTAGAGACTGTAGTGATAGGACAAGGGGTAATGGGTTAAAACTTAAACAGGGGAAGTTTAGATTGGATATAAGGAGGAAATTCTTTCCTGTTAGGGTGGTGAGGCACTGGAATAGGTTGCCCAGGGAGGTTGTGAATGCTCCATCCCTGGCAGCGTTCAAGACCAGGTTGGACGAGGCCTTGGGTGATATGGTTTAGTGTGAGGTGTCCCTGCCCACGGCAGGGGGGTTGGAACTAGATGATCTTGAGGTCCTTTCCAACCCTAACTATTCTATGATTCTATGATTCTAATTTGGTAATGCTCAAGATTCATGGAATCATGGAACCATAGAATCTTAGGATGGTTTGGGTTGGAAGGGACCTTAAAGTTCACCTAGTTCCAAGCCCCTGCCACAGACAGAGACGCCTTCCACTAGACCAGGTTGCTCCAAGCCTCATCCAGCCTGACTTTGAACACTACCAAGGATGGGGCAGCCACAATGTCTCTGGGCAGCCTGCGCTAGTGCCTCACCACCATCACAGTAATATCTAACCTGAACTTCCCCTGTTTAAGTTTAAACCCATTACCACTTGTCCTGTCACTACCATTCCTGATGAAAAGTCCCTCTTCAGTATCCTTGTAGGCCCCCTTCATTTTGAAAAAGGCTACCTTCTAAGGGTTTTGACCCATCAGCTGACTTGTCCCTGCTGGTTCTTACTGAAATTCCCCCCAGAGAAGGCACTGCTCTTGATTGTGCAATCTCTGACAGACAGTAAATCTACCAATTTAGATGGCCTGTAGAAGGTCAAGCAAGTGAATATCTCTGTTCTAGATTAGATGATAGTATTAAACACCCCATGTGAACAGTTTGGATGTATACACAGTAAAGAATCTCAGGCTATCCTCTGTAAGAAATGAAGGCCTCATTAAATGGAGTAAAATAGACTTATGTATCTTATTTCTTGAGCTGTCTAATAAGCTAAGGTGAGTGTAAAGTTAGAGCAGTAAAAGTGATCTATTTATCGTCCATCAATTTATTGCCAATTTAGTAATCTCTTTTCTTCTGCTGGCTAGTAACAGGTGATTTTCAGCTGTCTTGGTTTCATGTAAGACCCTTTGAAATGATCTGGAACTAAGAGCAGATGATGCAACTGGGGAACATTTACATAAAAATTTGGTTGCATGTCAGTAAATTATTGAAAAAAGTATCTTCTGTAGAGTTTTAATTAAAGACTGAATGATAGTCTGTTAGAGTATACCTTTTGAACAACTTTTCACATATCATAATGCTGGTGTAACTTCAAATGCTTAACTAACTTTCTGACATTAGCAGAGAAGTGCACTCTAATGAGTGAAAATTAATATAGCTTTGGATTTATTTGGTGGAAAAAATGCTGTGTGAAATATGCATTGTAGAAAGTGATTATCAGTTACTGACAGTCATTTTAAGTGCATCAACGAATTTGAAACTAGGACAAATGACTAGCTCAAGTTTGTCCAAAATAGCTTATCTGGTATAAAACCGGATTCTGCCTAGACTGCAGTATGTTATCTGTTCTATCTCTGAACTTACAAGAGATACTGTAAGTGTTGCTGAAATGCTGCCTTTTGTCAAAGGATTTATATTGGTATTTAGAAGGCAAACATGCTGGCTTTAATAGTACTGCATGTTAACCAATATTTTTGTATTTGTCTATGCACCACTTTAACTAGAAGCTAAAGAAAACCTTTATTTATGCTGCTTGAAAACAGGAATAGCCATATCATTTCCCATGAGGTATTAGAAGAATCATCTCTTAAAGCCTCCTCCAATAACCATGACTCATGATAAACAGAAAGATCCCTTTTTCTCTAATGGAAAACTGCTATCATTTAATTTAAAACAAAAGCAAAGAAAATGCAGCCTCTTTATTTCTTTTTCAAGGTGATAGATAATGAAGTGAGTAAATTATTGTTGTGGTACTCAGGATGACACCACACACTTATTAACTGACATGATTATTTTGTGTGGGATAAGACAGACACTTTCTGAATTTTGTTTTCCTTTTAGCAAAATGAAGACAGCCTAACTCTTCTATTTTTACTGTATGTTAGGATTAAATACATCACAAACTACATTTGTGAAGTGAAAATAATAATATAAGGACTAGTATATCTGCATTAAATTTATAGAGGATATGATGAATTCAGATACCATGGCTACCATTACAGACAGACATTTCCTAATCTTCCATGAAATCATGTTATAAATTCCCAGGGTCAGTTTCTACTTGTAGCTCAATAAGTAGCACAAAGACTTTTAGTCAACTATTCATCACCTTGAGAATTTCAATTATTTCTGTCTCAGTTGAAATGCTTTTAATAAAAACAAAATACTTTATTGTGTTAAATTTCATCAAAACTATAAACATCCAGAAGGCAGCACAGTTACACAGAACAAAAAGTAGGTGGAGTAATAAAGAGCAAGTAAGTGGTAAAAAGCATTACATGAGAGTCCGGCTATATAAGAAATTAAATATATCTATGTGAATTTTCTGACTGTTTATTACAGCATGCATCCAAGTTCTACAATTTAACTAAAATTGGGGGTGGGGTGGTGAGAGAAGTAAAGGATGTCATTAGGTTTAGGTTTGTGGACATAAGCTACAGAAACAGCTCCTTAAGACAATGCTCCAGTTCTATTAAGGCTAACTTCTGATTTTTCTGTAGCTTCTCCACTGCCAAAAATTCACATTAATATCTTCTCACTCTTAACCTCTTTCCAGGGCAAATATTTTCATAGCTTCTTGATTTTTCAGCAACAGCTGATCCTGGCACAGGAACTGAGAATAAAAATGTTTGTAGTGTTTTCCATTGACAAAACCACTCATTCCTTATCTTTCTTGGCAAGGACGAATTAAAAAAAAAACCCAACAAACCCAGTGACTCAATCTAGAGTCTCAGTTTTTAAAGTACTTTGTCTTCAACGCAGCACTAACAGAACATTTTTCTTTCTGAAGATCAATGTGTTAATAAAAAGAAAATAAAAGCAAAGGAGAAAGGTCAGTAGTTTATGCTTCTTGCTACCACTTTTCTCCCCACCTTGCACTATGTATAGGAAGGCCAAGTGCTGCTCTGTTAAAGCACTGCAAGTTCTCTCCAGCAGCTGGCAATTTCTGGAACTTTTCTTCACTTACAATTGAATTGTTTTGATAGTAAGACAAAGAATGTAACCAAAGTATGGGCAAGAAACAAACAAAATAAAATATGTCCTACACAGTTAGTCTCTGGTACAAAAATAATATTTACTGCAATTATAAATAATAACTATTTATTTCTAAATTTGCTATCCATAATAAATAGAAGAAAAGGTTAAAAATTCAGAATGTTATTCTTATGTGATAGATTGTAAAAGTAAATTCACTTTTTGTGAACTGATTAAAAATTCAAGCAATCTCTACTTTATACCAAATAGAAATGGCCAGTCAGAATAAAAATTATAGACTTTTTTTTTTGTAGATCAATGTGAGGAAAAAATATCAGATTTACAAAATATTTTGCCATACACAGTATATTTCAAGAAGCCACAAGTGACGCTGATGAGGAAAAAAAATCCCAAATGCAAACTACAAACTTTCTTTGTTTTCAAAGAGTTTCTTCTCAAATATCCATGTTTTCACAGAACCAGATGAAATCGGAATTCTTCTAAATTATCTGTTAGTGTTTAATAAGGATCTTTGGGACAACCATTTTAGCTTCTCATCAAAAACCGCATTGTTGAAAACTGTGAACATGCACAAACAGCTCCTCTCTCAAGTCACTAAGTTTTCTACCTTTTTCATGTTGAAACTGTCTGGGAAATCATTCATTTATAGACCATCATTTGCCCTGTAACTGCATAATCTAACACAAAAATATTCCACAGACAGACAAATTCCAGGCTTACATGAAATATTTTGCAACAGACTTAAAAGCCTTAGCTCTGTGTTTCATCCATGGCTACAGTGCCTCCATGTCATCAAAGATTTCATATTATTCAATATTATGCAAAAACATTAGTCAAGGATAACTGTGATATGGATCAAAGCATCTTCTCTGGATTTGCATATGGATGCAGAAAATAAAGATATAGTATGATTCATCTTTATGAAACTATTTCAGATTATGAGAGAAAAAAAGTTGCTACTGAGACATAGTCACCTGGAAGTCACAAAGAAAACAGAAATGTTACAAATTTTTTTTTGCTTTAATCTTATATGCCTTAATTACTAGACCTGTACTTCATTTGATCTGTGCTTACATGAAAGCAAATAATTTCTTTAAGTAGCAATAACATATACTATATTGAATTAAAAACACTGTTGAAGAAATATGCTCTCTTTAGCATTACTTTCCAGATGGTTTGTTTCAGCATTTTTTTTAGGTACTGATTCATTCTTGAGAACTGCAGACCTGAGAAAATGTTAATAATGCTAATCCTGATAATCTACTGATTAATCTTCTGATAATCCTGATAATCTACTATCATAATAGTAGATAGGCGCACATGAAGTATCACAGAAAGAAAATGTACAGAATACCATACAAATCTGTAATCTTCATACTGCTATTATTCAACTCATTGTTTATCATTGCTGCTTCACTATAATGTACAAAGCTTAGCAGTACAGGAGCAGTTATACAGATGGCAAAATTAACCAGTTATATATAAGGAATTTAACAGTTTAGCATCTTAAAAAAAAAATACATTTTTAAATGTATCTTCTATTGAAACAATTTTCTATTTAAATATAAATTTCCAGTAATTTCTTTCATATGCATAACTGTCTCAAGAAAGATTCAAGCAATTCTGGAGTCATTTCAATTCAAAGACTTTACAGATCATATAATCTGTCCCTCTTTCCTTTGTCTAACAAAAGCAGCAGCTCAAGGAAGGTACATTTTGTTTTCTTGAGTATCTTTATTTGAAAAACATGGTATTCATTCCACAAGCTACTTTCAGACAAAGTTGAGGCAATTCACCCAAAATAATGTTGGAAATTAACACAAGTACATATCTTACATCAACAAACAGCTCAGGTTTGTCTTTTATTTAAAAAAAATAAATTGAAACCTAGTTTAGTCATTGAGCAGCTCATAAGTTGTTGTGAGATCTGTACCCCACATTCTGTCACTGATTTACTGAATGACTGTGGATGAACTGCTTTTACTTTTATTACTGCCATTTACCCATCTTTTTCCCTCTTTCTCATCCTATTTAAGACTACTAAGACTCTTAATGTGTAGTCTGGGTTCTCAAACCTATAAAGGCCCAATTTACATTCTAGTACTCTAATAATTTGGCTTCAGAGGAAAAAAGAAAATTTAATGAATTCCAATTCCCTCTCATTTGCCCAAGCCACCTGTTTTTGCTCCTGGCGGATCTCTTACTGGGCAAAAATACTGGGTTTGTACCTGTGACGTGAACTTGGTTAAAAGTGGGGCCCCCATCACAAGAGGGATGTGGAGCTTCTTGAGCAAATACAGAGGGCCATGAAGACGATCAGAGGGCTGGAGCACCTCTTCTACAGAGACAGGCTGAGAGAGCTGGGCTTGTTCAGCCTGGAGAGAAAAGGCTCCAGGGAGACCTTAGAGCAGCTTCCAGTGCCTAAAGGGGCTACAAAAAATCTGGAGAGGGACTTTTTACAAGGGCCTGTAGTGACAGGATGAGGAGTAATGGTTTCAAACTGAAAGAAGGTAGATTCAGATTAGATATGAGGAAGTTCTTCCTTGTGACTGTGGTGAGGCCCTGGTACAGATTGCCCAGAGAAGCTGTGGCTGCCCCATCCCTGGCAGTGTTCAAGGGCTTAGAGCAACCAGAGTTGGACAGGGCTTAGAGCAACCAGTGTTGGACAGGGCTTAGAGCAACCTGGTCTAGTGGAAGGTGTCCCTGCCCATGGAAGGGGGGTGGAACTAGATGAGTTTTAAGGTCCCTTCCAATGCAAACCATCTTATGACTCTATGAAAATTTGGGTATAAAATATAGTCCTCATTTCCTGTCCTAAACTTCTACATAATCTTATAATCAAATGCTAAACTTAAATTTATGTTAATTTCACTGTGAGATAGATAAGGTATACAAACAGCAATCAATATATCAGAGATGTTGCCAACTTTGTATTTCCAAACAAATTGCATGTGATAATGAGATAGAAATTTTTATTTTCAGAGATTTTAACTAGGAAATTCCCCAGGTGCTGGGAGGTGATATGTGTGGCTCAAAACGATTCTTTTCCTGGATCTTCAAAAAGAATTTTTATAATTAGTGTATTTAGCTGAAGTTTAACGTTTTTTGTGCAGTAATGAATGCTCCTATTGGATATCACATCATGAGGAAAAGTGTTTAATATCGTTACTCTTTATCTATCAATTACAATCATATGAGCAAAATGGGGCCTTCTGCTGACATTTCACCCTCATTGAAAGTCAGTGATTTAGAGCAATTTAAGATACTTACGCTAATGGACATCACTGGCAAAAGAACAAATGAACATAAATTATCTATGATTAAATGGTAACCTAAATTTAGGATAAATTTTTAATGAGAAGAGCAATAATAATCTAGAAATCCCCTTGCCATACGACCAGGAATATGGAAATACGTCTAGATTTAAGCAAAGGATTAGGATGAATTTACTGGGAGCCTAGAGGATCCTGCAATGGACTAAATTGCTGTAGTACTCTAGAAAGCTATGTATTTAATAAGTTAAAAAAAAATTAAATTTTTCATAGCAACAAGATAGGAGTGAGCATAATTCATATTTAGCCTAAACATGGAAGGTTTTTTTTCTCCTTTTTTGAGTGTTTCTAGGATATCCCAGGTTTAAATTTAATAGAAAAAAATCTGTGGTAGCTTGAGCCAGTGAAAATAAACTACACACTCACTAGCAAAAGTAGAATATTAAATTCAAATATCCTTTCCCTTGAATAACATAGGGCAAAGCATTATCTTTTTAATTACACTGTTCCTTTAAAGCTACTTGTCTAGATAAATCTATTGTAAACTTATATAGCATACATGTGCAATACATATTTGGCCTTATAGTATCATATAGCTTAGTTTTTTGCACTGTGATACTGATTAATGCAAACTGAGCTCAAATGTAACCACACACAAGGTGTGTAAAATTCTGAAGACCAGTTGGTTTCATAGAACACTATTAAATAGTAATATTAGTATCTCTCTCAAGATACCCTGTTACTATTTTCTGTACTTGTCATGCACATATTTCAAAAGGACAGAATGCATTCTGTATGGGTAACAGAGCATGATTCACTGCTAAACTTCTTGGCAGCTGCTATTAGTCCATTTCAATAGAAAAAAAATAACACCCTGTCATTTTTAACTTCTGTGGATTTCACTTGCACCTGAATGGAGATCTAAAAGTTAATTGCTTTAGTAACTGCAACTTTGATCAACAGGAAAAAAAGAAGATCTTTCATTTACAATTTTTTTCTTTATTATACACTAAATCAAGATATCTTGCTGTTCTGGAAAGAGTGGTTTTTTTATTGCAAAGATGCAACTGATCAAGTAGGTTTTCTTGTAGCTTTTAGATAGTAGTAATACTTTAGTATTTACCTTACGTCAATTATTTTTAGTTCTGTAAAGTGGTCATTCTTCTGTGGAACACTAGATTACAAAATGAAGGAGGGAAGATTTTTAAATTAAACTCATGCTTTGTATTATTAAAAAAAGGACAAAAAGAGAGGTTTTTTTCAAAGAGCACTAGAATTCCCTGAGAAATGCTTAAGATCACAATTTCAGAAATATTAGGGTGAAATGGAACAGATGAAACATCTAGGGTGAACGTTAGGAATGTTTTACTGAACTAAGATCTGCCAAATTCTAAATAACCTCGGAAACAGCTGCAGCTGGTTTAATACAAACTGGACAAAACACTTGATACTATGTCATAGCAAACATATATATATTGACCATGATGATGAAAATGTGATTGTTCTGGTTTTAAATATCTGAGAAAGAAGGATAAAAAAAATTAAATTCTTACAGTACACATCAGATTTTAGTGGATAGATAGAACAGATTGATCTGCACACCCAGAAATAGATAAACTTTGCTTCTGAAACTGTGTGCTTCAAAATACTCCTGTGCTTGAAGACAAGCAAGAGAGTTTCAAGTCTCAAAAGAATTAATCTCAGCATAACTGTCATAGTTTTTTGTTTTGAGGGATCATTTCAGTTGCATGGCTTCAAGCATCATTATGGGTGGCATTGTTTAGTGTGAGGTGTCCCTGCCTGTGGCAGGGGGGTTGGAACTAGATGATCTTAAGGTCTTTTCCAACCCTAACTATTCTATGATTCTATGATTATATTCTATATGATTCTATTCTATTATAGTAAATATTTTGTAATACTATCCTTCAAAATTTTATCTTTCAGTAGAAGTATACAGAGTCAGTAACTTCATCCAGGTATGATACTATACTCTTTAATTTCTGTTTTGCAGCAATTTACATTAAAAAGAAAATTAAAAAAATGCTTGAGTTATAAAACTACTTTAGTGACACTTGAAAATCAACTTTCTAAATGTAGGCTACCACTCTGGTATAGACAGGTTCTATTAAAAAGAAAGAACAGAAGGCTAGACTCCCATTTTCCTTTCAAGAAAGTGCATGTTGTTTCATTGTGTTGTTTTTAATAGAGCATCAGAAACTGTATGAAAAATGCACACTATTACAAGGTTGTTAAGGGAAGATAGCCCTGTATCATGAACCATTTTCTCTGGTAGGATTTTCATTGACCCTGAGGGATGGTTTTATTCTAATTGCACCTAATGAGCTGGCTAAAATATCAGTTCTCTCATTTCCACACAAATTAACTCTTGTATAACTAAGATGCTGAAGATACGATAAAAAGCATAAACCAACTTCAATTTACACATCACCAGAGATATCAGAAAATAGCTTTCATTTAGGAAAGATTTTTTGAATTATAATTTTACTTTAAAATAGAAGAAAGCAACTTTAATGGATAATTTCTCACAGGCACATTCTCAAATTTGTATGCAAAAAGGAAAAAGAAATTTGAATGCACACAGAGTATCTTAATTTTAGATGCATTTATGTTGCTGGATCATGTGTTACAGCCTCTTCAAAGCAAGAGAAGTATTTTTATAAATTCCCCATTGGAGGGTTACTAACACACAACCAGCCATATCTTCACTTGATGAAGACTGTTTTTACCCCAGTGAAGCATCTCTAAAGTAGAACAGCTGAAGATATGATTCTGGTCAAGAATCCATCTTAAGTCAGTGAGACACCACTATGACAGTTAGTCGAGTTATAGACTTAAATGTCTTGTCTAAAGCCACACAGAAAATGTGTGGTAGCCAAGGTCCAAATAAAAGTAATTTAAACTTTATGTCAACATTACTCATGTCAAATTTAAGATTTACTACTTTTTCCTCTAACTTTGTATACAGATCAAGCGAAATCACAATCACTAAAGAACACGTTGACCTCTTTTCCCATGAAATCTCTGTATTGGTATATGAAGTCAGACATGAAAGTATCCTGAAATACAAGTGAATTCATGTAGGAAATCAAGACAAATTATCCCAGAATACAGGCATCTTCAAATCACTTCTTGTAAAGGATTTAAACTATATACAGTAGAATTTTTTTTTTTTTTGCCTGCTCCAGCAGCCGCTTTGATGTGAAGGTACCTGTGAAAGGCATTAATCTTGAGGGATGAAAACTTTCTTGTTTTAATCAAGGAAATGGAACTTTACATATTAGGTGACTCTTGGAAAGAGTCTAGTGTAATACTAGCGGTTGCTTTATTTTTGTCTTTGAGTGTAAATTGAAAAGTGTCTATACTTCATATTATAGGCAAATCTCTGTTCCTCTATATTTTAATTTCTGTTATTATAAGTTGTTCTTGTTCCTAAACTTCTAATGAAGATCTGCAAATGACAAAACCATTCATAGCAGTTTGCTCAAAATTTCAGAACACCCTATGTCTGAAGAAGTGTACTCATCAGAGCTGAATGCTCTATTGATCCCTGTGCAGAAGGAACAAATTTCACTTACTTAGAAACTGGAATTGATCAGCATCATATATAATTATACTTTGAAAACAAAAATGGGAAGAAAGTGCACTTTTGACATTAGGTTTTGGCCTGCAAATTTTCTCTAAAAGTTGTTTTTATATGGCACATAGAAGAACAGACATTCTAGATCAGATGTCCTGTTAGCTCAACAGTATCAACAGTAAAAATTATGGGCCTCCACAGGTAATGATCTGTGTTGTTAAGGACCACTGGACTTCATTTGTTTTGGATATCCCATTAGCTAGTTTCATTTTATGCCTGTTGTTTTTTGCATCTAAAAGGAAATAAGAGTTGATTAATTTAAATTTTAATTTAAATCTGTGGGTGCTGTTCCTCAGTATTTCTGCTTATTCATCCCCCTAAAGGCATGACCTTGTCCATGAAGTACATAGAGAAAAACTTACACTATTTCATTGCTAAGGTTACTTCATGTCATAGCTCATTTCTGTGAGCCAAGTTTTGCTGTCTCTGATAATGAGAAAAGAGGTTTGCAACTAACTTGTAGGGAATACCATTTCCTTCAGCAGCTCCCAAGAGTAATGCTGTACTGGGGAACAGTAAAGCTCACTGAACAGTTTCAGGTAATCTCAGCTGTTCTTGGTAGAGTAGAAGATGATTTTCATTGCATATATTAGAATAAACTGGAAGTTTTCTTATGTTTTCCAGTCTTTTCATCAGAGATTAATCTGTGCAAGTAAGGGAGAAAAATGAAATCTGAATCACACAGTGGGAGAGAGACTTACAAGGGGGCTGAAAGTAATCTCCAGTTTAAGGTTCCTCGGCCATTTTTTGGTACAGATCCAATGTGAAATGGCAGCTTCGGGAAGCATTAGGAGACCTGGATTGCTCAGGCCCATGTACAGTTTCACCATTTGTGTGTACAACTGGTTTGTATATGTATATTTCTGAGTGTTAAACCCGCTCCATTTAATCACCTTAGTTATATCTAATTCTCCACTAAAGTTGTTGATAGCATTGTACACACAGTTGCATACTTGATGAATAGGAAAGCATTTCATGAAAGCCTTTCCACGAAAGCCTTTCCACTTGTTATCAAATACTATTGTAATCATTTATAGTCATTATAACTCATATTTCATTGATGGGAGAGTTGCTACGATTCTTGTGGAAGACCCACTGGAGGGGGTTTCTTGTACCTAGAGACAAATAAAAGAAAAGGTCTGTCTTATACAGAAGTATTTTCAAAAGATAATGAAACTGACTGCTTGAGAAAGTAATTTTTTTACTTTTCGTCTTTCCATGTACATGAATATAATATTTATATTGCCACTGGGTATCCAAAAGGACATTTGGTGTGCTCAGATGCCAATGCAATCAGACAGTGCTCTCAAAAGAGAGATGCTAGCTGTCTCTTACTGTGATATGTTATAGGAAATGGAAACACACTTGTTTTCTAATTATTTTCAAAAAGAATGTATTTTCTGATGTTGTGTCAGAAGAAGTATGATTTAAGACATCAACGTCTTTATTCAGAACATAACCAATAAGTTTTATTTTGGATATATTTATGTAAGTGTAAGGATTCAGCCCAAGAATTATAATATATATATATCCATTTTATGTATTTAGATATCATGGTAAAAGATGAGTGAAAAAGTATTGAAAAAAGGCTAATTTACTACATGCACTGCTTGGATTGCTAACAATAAATATGATTGATAAGGGCCAGCTCAAAAAAGAAGCAGACCTATAGCCAGCAGTGCCCTTGTGAATTAACTTTATGTTTCTCCCCGGAGAGAAATAGCTTTTGTGTCCTACTTCAGCCAGTTGGACTTTGAAAGCTTTATGGTAAAAGTCTTTTATGTACTGACTATTTTTTATTCACATATTCTAGTTTGCACTCACACAGCTGTTTATAAAAACAAAAAATGAAAAGACATTTAAAAAAACAGTTGAAAGATTAATTAAGGTACATTATTAATTTTTAACTCAATGTTTATATCTTGAGAGCAAGGAACTGCAAGTGTTATAACTAGGCAATAATAATTCGTGTGAAACCTAAAACATAAATAATAATAGCAACATGACACTTTGCAACTTGATTACAATGGATGTGCCTAAAGGTGCCATCCCTAAGGAACATCTGCATTGTGACCTAGGAAACTTAAGGAAAGCATCATCTTGGACTCTGCCGTACAGCACTTGGCAGGGAACAAGAAGACTGAAAATGTAAACCTGCACTCCACTTTTCTATTCCCCAGATTTCTATGTTCTCTGCAGACTAGTTCAGACTCTATAAGTTAGTGATGACCTGTTAAAAAGAGTTACAGAACTCTCTAGAAATTGTTGAAATTCAAGAACCTTTTCTCTTGCATCAGCATCAGTCTGTGGAGAAGTAAGAGAGCCATCCCTGTCCACCTCTGATTTATGCATGCCAAGGAAAGCAATTCTCCAGTGGCAGATCTCCACACACACCCAAACCCAGTTACTATAAGCATAACAAAACAAAAATGGGAACAGAGTCCCCTCAGCTGAGAGCACAGGCCAAGAACCAGAAAGTTATTCAAAATTAAGTATAAAGGCAATGGCCAATAATTGTGTTAGAAATCATTAAAAGATTATGATCAGGGCAATTTCTGCCATATAGTTGTAAATAACTAGAGTAATCATGCATTTTACTTGTGCGCTGATAACCTCCACTCTGTTTGAAGTCTTTCTGGTTTTGCTAATTTTACATGCTAATTCTTGGGATGCTTTGCAAGAATCTGCAGAATATCCTTCATAAGCAGAGATACTTACTCCATTCTTCAGTTTGGTACAGCGTGTACCAAACTGATTACATGTCCAGTAATTACATTTCACTTTATTTCTTCAGCTTTTTCTGAAGTCTCTGATTTTGAATGTTATTGAACCAATACCGTGAATCATGACTGCATTATACGCACTAAAACCAAAGTACAAATGTAGCACAGATTTTCTTGATTACTAACAAAAAGTCAAGGATTAACAAAAAAAAAAAAAAAGAAAACCCTGATGGCAAAAATCTTTTTTAAAAAAAAAGTTTTTCCAGTATGGTAATAAGATATATCTTTTATTCCCTCACCAGTCCCTAAAATTCATCTTAAATCAGTCCCTAAAATCAGCCTTAAACTGATGATACTGCAGAACAAAGTGTCAGAGTACTAGTGATCTCAGCAGGTACAGCTACATGTTGAACCACAGGTATGTCACAAGTATTTGCATATGAGCTATCTGAGATAAAGCCAGGTAACCACATTAGAACAGCAGTAGCCTAAGGCAATACGTTGGCTGATGGCTTGGAGGCAGAGCTGCAATAGCACCTCTAAGAGCAGTCTTTTGCTAGGGTTATCCTAACCCTGTTCAGACCTTAAGGTGAGACTTTGAGCTGAACATAACTCTAGCAAGGAGCGAGGCATCAAAACAGAATGAGAAAGGAAAATACAGGGTTTACTCTCACAGGGGTCTGTACAACAAAGGATACCAGCAAAATATGGTAAGAACAGTAACCTGAATTAACCTTTAAGTAGTTGCTCTACCAAATTTAGTCTAGGCTTACTTTAAAGCAGCATAAAGATCGATTTTGTGTAAACAGAAATAAATAACATGAATGGATGCATCAACCTGAAATGTGCCCTTTTAAAATTGTGGAAAATACGTTGACTACTATTACACTATCCAGAGAGCAAGCTACAGAGAGGTCAGACAGGAAAACTCTGGCTTTTGACTCCAGAGAAAACCACATGATTATAAAAAAGAATTGCAGCAATCATTCAGCTTCAATGAAAGACATAGAAGTAACATAACAAAAAGCCTGAAAGATCAGCTTTCACAATAGGTGACAAGAATCTGTAGTAAAGCATTTACAGACTGTTCCTAAAAAGGGAAATGTTGTGTACAGAAAGACTGAACAATATTGCTGACAGACCATGAAGATTAAATTCTCTCACTACAAATTAAGCACTGAGCAATACTTTTTTTTTTTTCCTGGCACTGTTTGGTGGTCCAGGAGCTGCTGTTCAAGTGGAGGCCTAGAACAGCAGCATAGCTGGTACAGATTACAGTCTAAATGTGTACGTGCCATTTATGTATGAGCTCAGAGAAGTATCTTATACTAGCATTTGTAAGGATGAGTGTCTGCAAACCATCTGCATTGTTCTGGGCTTCTGGGAAACCTGGTACAGAATTAAAAAACTACAAGCCTGAAGAAAGCCTTAAAACAGGTTCATCTGCAACACACAAATACTGAAACACTATGCTGAACTGGCTCGTAGTCACAATCATACAATTCCTCTCCATATTGCAGCTTTATTTGTTTTAGGACAGCCACAGGTTTACTCTGTAAGTTTACCTAGTTCTATTGTAGTTTGTGCTGTTTCAGAGGAAACTTGATTCTTCTCCTTATGACAGATAGGAGCTGCAAAACTTTAAAAAATTTAAATGCCTTCTGCTACAAAGAGATATTACATGGGTTTGAATTCCTGACAGAACATATAAAACCTTCCACATTTTCTATGCCACAAAAAAAGCTGTTCAACAGCCAAGTTTCTATTACTGAAAAACTCCTGAGAAATGTTCAGAAAGAACAGGAAACAAGATTGGTGGCTATAATAAGAACACAGCAAGTTTGCCCACTTATCAATACCACAACAGCTTTCCCAATAGATTTGTATTATTTCCAAAAATGTATCAGCCTGTGATATTCTTAAATGTGCTTGATCAAACAAGTACATAAGCAGATATAGCATTCCTTCCAGTCTTCTGAAAAGGGTATCAGAGTTACAAGAAGAAATGAAATATCTCTTAAGTCAATAGTCAGAGAGCAGTACTCAAACAATGTTAAGAAAATAAATCCAAAAAGGGAAAAAATATCCATCAAATTCACAAGGGAAAATTCCTGTTGACTGGATTGTGGGAGTTGGACAAGAAAAATGTAACAAAAATACTCCAATGTTCTGTCTTTATTCTTTCCTGTGACTGTGAAAACAGCCTTTTCATGAGGTTACAGAAGGTTGTATTCACACTGTCTGAAGGGCAAGGCTTGATATGTGAGCCAGCTCTCACTTTCAAGTTGAACTTTTCCCATGAAGCTAGTAAGAGTGTATATCCAAGTCTAACCAAAGCATACAGAACAACATACAGGTTTCTAAGATAAGGATTTGCATATGAACACAAACCTAAACAAAATGGCAAAATAAGAATAGTCTGCATTTTGACCTACAAAAGATATGCAAATACCTATTCAGATAAAACATACTACTTGATGCATATAATACTGTTTATGATAACTAGAAAAATACTTGCGATTTTAAAAAGACAGTTTATGATTACAAAATGCATTATCTCAGCCCTTGTTATTCATCTTCAAGAACCTAAACTAGAAAACTTAGTTGTATGCAGGAAGCATAGGTTATTTTTGAATTATTTCAATATAGACAAAACATACATACCAATTCAAATGCCAAAATCCCTACTGGTATAACCCTCTCAGCCCCAAAACTGTAACCCTGTGGGACAACACTGATTTTTTATCTCCCATAAATTTTATGGTTATTTCAATTGTTGACCCTTTAAAGTTAATTGGGAAAATGACCCATTTTATATTGGCTGCTTTTTTTTTTTTCCTCTGAAAATATAAAAAAAAACCTCCTAACCCAAAGCATTAACTTAAACTGTTTATATACAAAGTTCAAATTCTCTGTTTTTTTTTTTAACTAAAGTTGCACAATTGCAGATTCAGCCCTGTGTTGTGAGCAAGCAAATCTCTCAGGGAAGTCAGCCTCTCAGTTTATTTGGCAGCAAAAGATTGACAGGATTATATGTACATTGCTTTTGGAATTGATACTACAATCTCTTTGCATGAAATAAATGAGAATTCCAGCCTTCCTTTTTTATTGGTATATCTTATTCTCACTTTGCTCACAAAATTGGACCATGCAGGAAAGTTGGATGATACATTGTTGCTCTTAAGCTTTCAAAATCTTGTGCAATGTTTTATTCCGTTTTAAAGAGCAGATATTTCTCCCAGATATGTATTAGCAGCTTTCCCAGACATCGTAAAAGTCACGTTTTTAATACAAGTAAAAGGTTTTTGCTATAGAACATAAGCATACGGAGGATTTTTTCTGTTTCTGAAATTCTAAATGCCTGTGTACAACAACAGCTTGTGACACCAGTTTAATATGCTACTTGGAAAGTCTGTGATAAACTGTGCCAGATACTGTGAAGTCAATCTGAACTCATTCACAAATAAATATATTCGTTAGTTTAAAAGATATCTCTTGCATTTGGGATATCAGGTTTATATTCTAAATATAAACCTGTTTGGTCCAGAGAAATCACAGCCTTTCCACACAGCATTTTTAGCAGAAATGAAAGTATGAAGTGGACACAATAAAAATTGAGAGTCACCAAACTTCAAGTTGGAAAATGAGACTATTTGCAAATAAAACACACTAAAATGACCTTTTTAACCTTAGACAAACTCAGACATAAGCCCCCTTTCTGTAACTTTGAGAGCTAAGAAAAATCTTTAAGGCAAATACCTTATAATAATAAAACCTGCTGTCCCAACCTTCTTTTTGAAGGAACCAGTGGAATGTTTCTCTGTTGTACTGCTTCCTTATCTGCTGAGTCTCAATTTTCTGAACAGTATCTGAGGTTTCTCAAGCAGTTCAGAGAAGTGAAAATGGGAGAATTTAATTTCATGTTCTTGTAATCACAGTCAGAAGTGCTGCACAATGGAATAATACATAGAGCTCACTTTATTACCTATCCCATAACTATGAGTATCTGATGGCTATTATAAGTCAGCAGAGATCTGAAACTGGCAGGCATCACATTTAATGTATGTGCATGCCCATTACAAGCAAATAGCTATACTCAAGAAACAAGCTAATTATTCTTCTGAATCAGTATTTGTATCTGTACTTGCAGTTCTCTTGTACCACAGAAAAGATATTCTTTAGAAAGATTGTCTATACAGTCCACTGTTTTTGTTTAGACATTACAGCTTTCTACCAGATCACAGATCTTGCTCTTTGCTGGGAACTTGGTCTAATATCAAGGGGAAGATTCTGGGCTTTTTTATGACACAGTGCTGCTATGCTGTAAACAGAACTAATTGTCTACATTTTTTAATTAGTGTAACTACATTCTGGCAGCATTTGTACATGGCAATTGGATAAATCAGATAAATTCATCAAGCAAGAGGAAGATGGGTGTCCTGGGTTCAGCAGTAGCAGTCATGTTTTTCCTTTGTGTTAGCTGGTGCAGTGCTGTGTTTTGACTTCCAGCCTGGGAACAGTGTTGGTGAAGCCGATGTTTTCGGTTGTTGCTAAGTGATGTTCACCCTGACCAAGGACTTTGTGAGGCTCATGCTCTGCCAGGGAGGAGGGGAAGCTGTGAGAAAGCAGAGACGGGGTGCCTGACCCGGGCTAGCCAGGGAGGTATTCCATACCATAGCGCATCATGCCTGGGGTGGGGGGTAACTGGGAGTTACCCAGAAGGACACCGGCTTCCGGGTGGGACTCATTTTCTTGGCCGGTGGTATCGTATTCTCTTCCCTTGTTATTTTCCCTTATCATTGTTGTAGTTGATAGTAGCAGTGGTGATTTGTGTTGTACATTGGTTGCTGGACTGTTCTTGTCTCAACCCATATGAGTTGCACTCTTTTGATCCTCCTCCCTGTTCCTCCGGGAGCGGGGAAGGGGAGAGCCCCGGTGCGGGGGGGGGGGGGATGGACCTCGATTGCTGCCAGCTTGGCACCACTCACTGGGAGTGAGTGAACAAGTTACCTGACTGGGTTTAAACCACGACAATGGGTTACATGCAAACCCAGTGCAAAACCAAAAGTTCCAGTTTGTTCAGAGCTGGAATCTCAGCTCTGAATCATAGAATTATGGAACCATAATTTCACATCAAGTGCTGTGTAAGAGCTAAGGGACCTGTGGGGGATAGCCTCCCACACTAAACAGGAGATATCTAGTACATTCCTAGACCAACTTGGGAGGAATCAACCTTCTTCAAATGAACCATCTGGGAACTTCTACAAAAGAAAACGAAAGTACTTGCTCCCTGAAAGGTAACAGGAGCCAATTTTTGTGCTACCTTACTGTATGTATCCATTCAATTTGTGTTCATTATGCAATACCTCAGAGAACTGGCAAATGCCATGTGGAAGATTACTATAGAGTTATTACAGAATCTCCACCCTATGTGAAACTTTCCAAAGTTAAGCTAATCTCAGGGCTGATTGCCAGGCCTAGAAGACAGTAACATTTTTAATAGTTTAAAGTAGATTGAAAGCATTTATGGCTAAGCTATAGCAAGAAAACAGCAAAACTATGTAATTTATTAGCAAACCAGGTCAGTAGTTTTTTGTTTGTTGAAAGATGCATTCTAGTTCCACAAGAAATTATTTAAGAACATTCTATAGCATTTCATCAGGTAAATTAATGTAAGTTTACACTTAGTTGTGTTACATTTAAGATCTACAGCTTTTCATATAACTATTCCCACTTTATGGTTCTAAATATCATTTCTCAAGCATACAGCACAAAGAATACCTTTGAAACAAAAAATTATCAACTAAGGTTTAATGTTTTCAGAACACAGTTGCTTATAGGCTGATTTTCAGTGGTGCTCAACACACATTTTCACTGCAATAGGTATAAGCATAGGAATCAGATCATTAAGTCTCATCAATGATAATCTAGAATATCTTAGAAATTCTTAGTTATTTCCATGTAAGAAAAGTATTGTCAGTTTCCTATTCACTGTGTTTATTTAAAGGGACATTAAGATGTTAGTTACTGATAATTCTGATACAAAAGAGGGAATAAGCATATTGACATTCATTTTGTCAAATTAATATACCTGATATTCTCAATGAATTAAGTCTTAAGATTTCTGACTTTATTTCTACTTTCTTAAAAAAGTAATTTTTTTCCCTGAGTGCTATGATACAAAGTTATGTGAATGTACTCACTCAATTCAACATTGTACATATTCATTTTTCTTTGCCTAATTCACAGTGAGGATACACCATTCCTTTACTGGCAGATAATATTATTGAATGTTTAGCTCACGTAGTAGGCAATTGGAGTATTTCTGCTCCAAGTGTTAATTTACTCATGCTGGTGATTTGTGCTGATCCATGTTAGGAAAACTGTAACTAAATTCACACTTTAAGCCACAGAAATCAGCAGCTGAATCAGACAGATGCAGAGAGATAGCACCTAAACAATTCATCACATGGGCTTTATTCATATTTTTATTTTTTTGTGCATTTCCAATTGGGATGCATATTGTTGGACTGTATGGTGTTATTTCTTTTTTCAAATTTTAACTATTTAAAAAACAGTATATTGCTTAAATTGAAAGTTGACTTAGGCATTTTAAACTGAAGATACTTGGCGACTATTCAGAATTCCACATATGACCATTTTTCATTCAACTTGTGATACTTGGAACATGCATGTGATAGCAAAGACTTAATGTGGTATTGACCCATGACAAAATCAGATTACCTGGAGGAAAAAGGTAGTGTAACAATATGCAAATTCTTAAATGAGCTGGTTTTCATTAATATTTCATAATAAATCAAGCTCAAATTCTCCTACTACCACATTTCCTTGCTCTCTTTAAGGGTACCTGTGTTAGAGCTTGAATGCAGCTCAGAAAGCTAATTCTAGATTGTTGCAGAATGACTCTAAGAGCAGAACCATAGAGTTCTGGAGGACTGTGCAAGCAAGGCAGGGGGTGGCCCCCACAGGTGGCCGGAGACCGGACCTGGGAGGAGAATGTGGAGGAAGCTGTGGGGGCTAACCAATACTGTTATGCCAAGAAGGAGTGGCTGAATACCACTCCTATATATGTGTGAACTGCGTCACAAATAAACTAGAAGTTGCTTATCACCCATATTGGGTTGGCCTGTCTGCTTCTCCTCGCCGCTTACACTAGATAATACTAGAAAGTTGAGTGGATTTTAGTTCTATAAAGCCACAAACCAAAAAAATAAAAATGAGCCTAAACAGAGTCTAACATGTTCTCTATGGCACCTATGGATTTCAATGTTGTATACTAGGAACTGACATCCCATTCCATCCCCTCAGCATATTGCCTTTTCTATATTCAACTGTAATCAATGCAACAAGCAAAGCAAGTACTGTAGAAACACTCCAGTTATTTTTCTGCATATTCTGAAGGTAAATCTTTATCTGTTCAGAATATTTTTTAAACTAGATGCATAACAGGTTAGGCAGGGGCTAATAGCTTCTGACAGTGAGGCATTGAAGCTTCTTCACCTGATATGTACTTTCATGGCAGTTGAACAGGCAACTACTGTTTCATGATTTGTTCAATTTTCATAGAATATTATCCAGGAAGAATAGCAATACTATATGTATGGGCATCTATAGCTTTAATAATTTTTCCTAATTCTCATAGTTTGCAGAAAAACAATACTGATATTTAAGCTATTTTGCTACAGTTTCTACTAAAAGTATGAGAACTGTGTCAAATACCTAGAAAACTCAGGAGCATATCCGATGCTGCTTTGATTATGAGGTGAATGGAAATGCACTTGAATTCACTAAGATCCATGACATACAACAGCAAAAGATTGACACTTAGATGGTGAAAAGTGGAATTAGGAAAACACAAAACTTTCCTAGAACTCCATCTACAACTTAAGTATTTATAAGTGGGTATAAATTTTGCTCTACATTATTTGGAAGCGTCCATTGTACCGTCCTGTTTAGATATTGAGAATACTAATCCTACCTAAATGACACAGTGAAAACATGGCTTAACAGCACTGCTTTTCATAGAGATATTGTGAACACCTTATGTTGCTGGTTAGATGTCCCTCTGTGCATAAATATTACAAAATAAAAGATAAACTTCTGTTTCTCGCATGATTCCCCTCTATTGAACAGACATTGGTTCAGTGTTAATCTGGGTTTCTTTCAGAATGAAAGAAAAAACAGAATATTTTTTAACTGTTTGGTCAACAGCCCTTCTTCATCTTTTCCACAGACATTCTGCAGTCATGGCTTGTGAACACTGTTAACCAACACAACTGCCATCTGCCATTTATTTTTCACCAGGAGGTTGGCATTCTGGGAGTGCATGACCTTGCACTCCAGGTATTTCTCTTGAAGTTGATATCCTTCTATAAAAAAATCATGAACCTGACTCCTCATATTTAACTAACTGCAGACTCATTAATGAAAAAGTAATGCATGGTAGTAATTTAAAGGGAGCCAAAATAGATGTTTGAATATTTATGTCCCTCTCTGAACTACAAAGTGATGATACAGCACTTGTTGCCAGACATTTTTCATTTGATTTGTGTATTTTTTAAATTTAAGTTTCGCCAGTTTATAATCCAACTGTAAACAAAACAAACAGCTGCAACTACAGTTGCTACTTTGAAGCTGCTTCAACTTGACCGCAACACGTATGTGAGATCACATCCATAATTTAAAAATTACATAAAACTACATTTTAAAAAATGCGAATTGTGTAATTGTTGAGAGGGAAGAATAGAGAGAAAGACAGTACTTAGGAGGACACGAATTACTTAACAACAAATTTTAATTTGAAAACTAGCAGGTGCCAAAAGCTAATAGAAATTGTGTAGAGAGCTGAAATTAGTATAAATCCTATACTAGAAGTGTCTGGCAGTTCTATTCTGCAATGAGTCTACTTGACAGACATTGCTCTGCAGGTAGCATAAACTATTCATCAGAATTAAATATTTAGTTCTGCCATGTCGGACTTACGGACCTTTGTGAGCCCACCTTTTAGTAAATTGCCAGTTCTAAAGCAATACCACAATACCGTTAACCTGCTATGGCGAGGGGTGCTCCAGTGACCCATCTCAATCTGAGTTTTGCATTGTGCAGTAGAATGCCCATAAAAGAAGTTTTATCTTGTTCTTGGTTTTAAGACATAAATTATACTTGAACTGGATTACCACTGTGCACAATTAGAAATAAAATGACATCTTTAGAAAACCAGATTATAAAGATGGATGCACTTTAGGGTCATCTGAAAATGTTTCACTGCAGTGGCACATGTTTTAGCCTCTTAGATAAATAAGCAACAGCTCAAAGCAAATATTATGGTTAAATGAACAGCTCTGTAATATACTTCAGAACCTGGGGAAGTATTAATGTATTGGAGACATAGCACTCTCCATGTTTTTCATACCAGATGTGTCAAGGTATGACAACGTATATGTCAAAATACCACATATGTCACAGAACTCTGACAGTATCAAAATAAGCAGGTTTACTCTAACTAGAAAATCCTTAATTTCTGAGAAAAAGAGAATGCACCAAAGTCTGTTTAAAACAGAAATGCTGTAATGCATAACTGAAGGCAAATCATTATTTGCAAGCTATAAGTGTGTAAAACCATCAATATATTCAGGCAAAAGGCAGTCCCTTGTTTTTCTCTTTCTGAAAAAAAAGCAAAGCTTCCTACACAAGGTAAGTGTGGGATTTAACCATAAAACGTGGGAAATGAGTGGAAACACAGTGGAAAAACATTTTTTATAGTAACTTCTGCGTACAGCAAAGTCAGCTACATTCACTTTTAAAGGACAGTGACTGATGTGCTCTTGAATCTGTATTACATGTTAATTGTTTCTTTTGGGAGTGGAACTTTGGGGTTTTCTTGACAAAAAAAAAAAAAAAGTAAAACAGCTTGTGTATGTTCTGTACTACATTTTCTCTAAAAATACCCAGCAAACTACTGCTCTTTTTTGATTATTATACTCTGAATTGACATGGGGACCCAGAAAAGTATACCTATTACAGCAGTTAATAATTACTGATAGCTCTACCCAAGCACAGCTGTCAGAAATGCAATTCCCTCTGTGGCGATTAAGAAAAAATGTAAGAGTTAGGCTAGCAAAAATTAAGTTTATTTACATAATTAAACAGTTAAGGTGATAAAATGTGGAACTAAGTAATGATCTACAGCTGCAAGCCATAAGAACAAATTGTAAATATACCTATATTAATTCCCTATTTGTTTTTTTAAACTATTTTTCTAAAATAGTTTAAAAGACATAGAAGTAGTTGCCTTAAGAAGAAGGTATGCATGAAAGAATGCATTACTTAGGTAATTTTTTTTTTTGCTACAAATTTTTATGCTGATGGTATCGTGATATTAGTTTAAGAGTCAATCTCAACTGGACAATGCAGGTCAACTTTCTTGTCATGAGTTTCATACTTTTTATTTTTCTATGTAAACAACAATAAATATAGTCTTGTATGATCAACTTTCAGTAATCCCATCTTCATCCTCTACTTCAAAGTCTAATTTTTTCTTTCTCTGTAGAATTCATTATACTTTTAGAAGTTTCTACATCAAAACAACAGATCAATATTTTCCTACCTCAATATATTTGTCAGCTACCTATTATCTAATATTACATCCAGGTAATATTAATAGTTGATAGATTTATGAATAATTTCTTTTTCAAGGAGCAGTCTATCTTCCCTTCATCCTTATTATGACTGAATTAATTTCCTTTTTCTTCAGATATGCTTATTTTCATTTGCACTTGTTTTCCTGTCTCCAGTTTTGTGGTCCGTGTTATCACCCATACTGAAAAGTGAATTAATGTGTTCCTTCAGTTTGGGAGCAATATCGTGATCAGCTGTTGTCTCATCTTCATTGTCAAAGGATGGAGACACCATTTTATCTTATGAGTAAAAGACCATTTTTATTAGTTTTAATTTCCCTCCTAAAATACAGTGTTTGTCTTTTGACAATTATTGCTTAAGTCTGATAGTCCCTCACCTTTAAGATAAAGCTTTCTGGGACATATGCCTTTCTCTGTAGAGTGCTTCTTTTTTCCTAATATCCTGACATGGTAATTCTTCCATTTATCATTGCAACAAATCCCTTCAATGGTCCCTTCCCACCCGGTCCTTGCCTACAATACAACATGTGGTATTTTCAGTATCATGCTCCCACTATAAATATTTGGTATGCATAAGAGTTGCCTATCAGTCTAAGTTTCTTGGCCAGACAATTGAATTATTTTAAAACAGAAAAAATAGAAACATGTAAAATGTTTGCTGAGTTCACAGCAAAACAAACAAGAAAAAATTATACCACTATATCATATATCATAAAAACAATCCATCATTCAGATGACATGTTTTTGAATAAAAATGAATGTATAAAATATCCAGCATTCAGTTAACAATTCCGGACTACAGTTGGAAGGTTCAGTAATGACAACTGTTTTGAGTAGAAGTGCTGCTTTTATTAAATTATGTATTCCAGTTTTACATGCATGATTTCTCTTTTTTTTTTTCACTTTATACCAAAACACTAGTCATGTTGAAGTTACTATAAGAAACCCTTAAGAGCTATTTTCTCTGAAGTGAAAAGAAAAAAAACCAAACCAACTAAAAATCCCCAAAAAGCAAACCAAAAAATCAGAAACAAAACCAGAAATGCCCAAACCAGTGCAGCAATTAGAATTGTAATGTATCTTCTGTCTTTGTTGCTTCTTTGTTGCCTTTCCTTTAAACATAAGGCAGAGGAAATAACTTTGCTAAGTAGGAAGTTGTTAAAATAATAATTATAAAAGTCACTACAGATTTTTAATTAAGGGCTTTATATTTTCCTCCAGAACAAAGCATTTTTAGAACCTATGTTCTATACCTTAAATTTGACTTCTGAAAAGAAAATATCTACTTGTATGGACAAGAATTTATCACAAGATAAGAAAAAACTGTATATCGTTTTTTTCCACAACTGTGCTAGCTCAAATAGTATCTTCAGACTAAACAGCTCCTCTTTTTCCCTGCATCAGGATACAGACAGTGTACTACACACAATTCTGAGGAGAGTGAGAAGCAGTGATATTCTTCTTAGGGCCTCAGATGGGAGTCAGAGTTGCTGTAATTCGGGAAGCCATTAAAATGTTGCTAAACAGAGAGCAAACCTGCAGGAGAAATGTCTTGAAAAGCCATGGTAGGCAAGAGCGAGATTTCCTTCAAAACTTTTTACTTTTGCACAGTCTCCTTAATTTTCTGTACATTGAGTATTCTCTTTTCCAATAGCATTTTTGAAAATCTATTTTTGGAATGGCACACCAAGAATCCCATGACCCACTGTATAAAATCCTCCTCCCTCTGTATTGGCACATATATATATGTCTATATTTCTATGATTTTTCTAATATTTATAATGTATATATAATTATAATTTTTGCATTTTTTTTTAGAGAGGGGTGTGCATTTTCGGGAGGCTCACGCCACGGAAGCAACTTGGACAAGAGAAGTATTCTTTCAAAAGATGTTTGATTCTTAGGACAGATATTCCCTTAACAGTTTTAGATATCAGCCTCTATAGACCCTTTATGCACTACTTAGGTGGGAAAAACTAATTTACATGCATGTCATTTGCTTGCTCATCAATCTGACAACATGCACAGGTGAGTCATGCAGTGGAAAACACAAGAGCAAGGGGAGTAAAGGTGGTAAGATACGCATGAAAAAGAGTTTGAAATGAACTCTGAGGCCTTGGTGCTTGACAAGCCCTGGGGCGATGAGCTGGAAGGTTGAAGGACAGGGAATGTAAACAAGCAAGCCTTGGGAGAATGGGCCAAGATGTACTTGTGTTGGGAATCTCAGTTGTAGGCCAGAGGATGTGGAGGTTGTGAGAAGGTCTGCAATATTGCGATTGGACTATTTACCTGGAGAGTTTTACAGGGCCCAATGAGATTGAACATTGTATATATGTGCAGGTTGGGAAAGTACCGAACAAGGGGATAAAAAGGGCTTGGTGGTAATAAACAAGGATTTGAGTCTCTGCATCAACTTGAGTTCGTGTCGTGAAATGTCACAAATGGAGCCCACCATGTGGAGCACAAAAACTGACTACTTGTCGATCCAGTGGCGTGGCTCAGCCAAACTGCTTGCTGAATGTAATCAAAGGTGTACGCTGAAAGGAAGAGAATTAAACAGCGCAGATTGCCTCTCGCAGGATGGGGGTAAGCGGCTGAGAATTATGGGGTCTGCTTTAACAAAAGAGCAGGAAAATGTTCTGTAAGTTTTTGCTGTGATTCTTAAGCAGTATGGGAAAAAAGTTGATAAGGAAGAACTGAAACGCATCCTTCTCTGGGCATGAGAAGTCGATCCATCTATTAATTCCACTAATATTGATACCCTGGAGATCTGGGACAAAGGTGGTGTTAATTTGTGGGACTGCGCTACAAACAATGATAAAGTTGCTGCCAGTTTATTAAGCCTGTGGTGAGTTATTTCTGAAACTTTAAAAGTTCATGCTGGCTCAAAAGCACAGGGGCAGAAGCGGCACCTTCTTCTCCCTCACCACCACCCTCTTTGCCAGACTCTGCTGTGAGATCAAAAAGTCAGTCTGCTGTTGTTGCTCCTGTGGTTCTGCCGTCTGATAATTCTGATGCTGACCTGGATGGTCCTTTTGACCCGGGGCCTATGGGTCTGGAAAAGGCGCCTGACTTATATCCCCCAGATCCTTATAACAAGTGGGCAGCTGTAAAGGGAGAAGTGAGAGGAATGGGGGATGCAGATGTATTGTGTGCTTTCCCGGTGGTGTATGTGCCGGATCAAGACCCACAGTGAGAAGGTCTCTTGTATGTTCTTATCAAAGATATCAGGTGGTGGATGGACCATGGACTCAGGGCTCCATATACAACTCATTTGATATAGTCTCTCTGTGATACTCATGTACCAGAATTTGGCAAATACAAATATGTCCATGTTTCTATCGACTCTTGGAGACTTTTCTAGCCTGATCATCTTCACAGGGTCCTTGCGCCACGTTCTGTACGTGGGGCCGTGTAGTCTGGAGGTAATGATTGTCTGGATTTTGTGTTTCAAATATTGTAATTGTGTGGAGCGTGCTTGTGGGATCCCTTGTGTGTGTGTGTGTGTGTGTCTCTGTTGAGGGTAGATGGTGTTCTGTGTATTTTTTGTTGTCGTGTTCAGGTAAAAGTTTTTAATGGGGACGTAAATAGGCAGTGAGACCCCTTTATGTGTTTGATAACCATGTTGAAAAGAAGCTGCTCTCCGATTCGGCTCCCAGTGCTCCACTGGTGGTATGGCCAGGATGGATATCAGAGCTGCGGAGTGAACAAAAAAAAAAAACCAAACAACTTTTCACTCTATTGAAGTATTGGAGCACTTTGTAGAGACACCACAAACAAAGCCTAAAGAGCACCTGCAACATGCTGTGCACATGAGAGGAGCCCTGCTTAGTGTGTTTAAGGTAACCTGGGGGTGAATCCAGGACTTGGAAGAACAGATCGGTTGAAACAAGAACTTCTAACTGCTAACTGAAATATGCAAGAGGGGCAGCACAACCACAAGCTTTATCAGCTGCCACCCAAGCAGCATCAGAGTGGCAGAAGAAGAAAACCCGAGATGAGGCAGACCTGAAAAAGGAAGGAGCCAGCGCAGCTGCTGTGTTTCCAACCTGCCTGGCCCTTTAACTGCGGGTAATGACACATCAAACTCCTTGACTGTTAACACTTTGCAGTTCACTTCTGCAGCTGCTTCACATTCCTTTTCCATCAGAATGTCTCTGCTTTAAGGAAACACTTCAACCCGTCTTCTCAAGAACTGATAACCTGGGGGAGGGGGTATGTTTGTGTCCTCCTACCTACAGGTCCATGGTGGCTGCCTGCAAAGTTTATCCAGCCTTACCATGAGCTGGACAGACAAGTGGAAAAACTCGATGCCTCAGCTGCAGGAGTTGACCGTGAATACCCCGAGCAAAAGAAGGAGAGGAAGAGAAAAACAAATGATTGCAAAACATCACCTGGGGACAACTGAAATGTAACAACTTGAATATGTGTGTTTGTAACATAGCTATTAGAAGCGGTGATTTTGTGTATAAAACCACCCATATTTACTAGCCAGTTGCTAGTAAGAAACAATACCTTGTATTGTATGGATTTGTCACTTGTAAAAGAGATGTTAGACCATGCAAATTTGCAGCAGTTGCTAGAAAATGCTAAGGCGAAAGCTAAAGAAGATTCTCATATGATGGTAGTGTTATAAAGCAGGCATTGATAGTAGATATATGAAACAAAAAAGGAGGAGTTCAGGGTTAACCCCACAGGAACATATAGAAAAAGTTTGTTATGTTTTGAATATTTTAAATCAATGGACGGAGGATGGACCTCCTACACAGCGCCATTTCAGGGATTCTAAGAATTTTGAACAAGCGAAAGCTCATGTTAAAGTGCGTAATCTTGAAACTCATGAATGGGAAGGCCTGTTCCCTTTAATAACCTGGGGACGAGGGTATGCTTGTGTTTCCACAGGTAAAGGACCTTGTTGGGTCCCTGCAAGATGGGTTCGTCCTGCCTTGTCTTCTGTCTCTTCATCACAAGAGGACTGACCCTACCGTGGCTTCCTGCCCAGCCAAAAGAGAGCATCTGGGTAACATTAACCAATGCAACAGGACAAGACACCCTGTGCCAGTCGATTGCCACACCTCCAAGTCCTTTCAGGCTGCTGTTGGAAGCAATGGCAGCCTTGAATCCTGTGGACACATGGGATGGCTAGGGGGTATACCAACACAGCCACAAGAAATTGATTTGTTAAGATCTGTAAAAATGGATATGTGTCTGTATCTTCATTATATAGTTCATTATGTAGTAGGATGGGCCAAGATGTACTTGGGTCGGGAATCTCAGTTGTAGGCCAGAGGATGTGGAGGTTATGAGAGGGTCTGCAACATTGTGATTGGACTATTTACCTGGAGAGTTTTACAGGGGCCAATGAGATTGACTGTTGTGTGTATGTGCAGGTTGGGAAAGTACCGAACAAGGGGATAAAAAGGGCTTGGTGGTAATAAATGAGGATTTGAGTCTCTGCATCAACTTGAGTCCATGTCGTGAAATGCCACACATCACAATAATGCAAAAATCATTCTAGTTTAGCTCATTTATGCATGTTAGCATTCAAGTTAAGCTAATTGATCTTATGTACAGTTAAGTCATGTCTACACTCTGTAAAATGAATTTGTCAACCTTTGCTAGACATCCTGAGCCATAATATGAACCTAGAGAAGAAAAACATGAGAAACAACCCCTCAGTAAATACATTCTAAATCTAAATTGTGAATGTTTGTTATATACCACCTTTTCACTTACAAATTAATGATTCCCCTTCATTCTACCCCTAAGTGTCTTGGATGAGCAGACCTCATTACGTTAGAGATAACAGCTTCCCTCCTATCAGAAGTTCTCTATCACTTTTGAGCTTGGTACTTTTTGTAACAACTAAACCCCAAAACATTCTTTAGACCATCAGAGACACCATGATCACAGGAAGGGGTGATCTAATGAATGACTGTATACTGTAGCTTTGGTAATACGTCTTTATTTTTTCACCTCCTTAACTAGAGGCTCTGACTGGGCATTCTGAGCTAGATGCAGCTTTTCACAAGCAGTATAGTACAGAGGAATTGAATTTCCATCTGTTGTTGCTAAGGGGTTGTATCAGATTCCACATACTGAAAAGATGTCCTTTTGATATGATGTTGATACAAAATCTTAAACATTACGGACTGCCAGTTAAGGAGAAATTTACACTGAAGACTTGTTTCCACCATAAAACTCATGAATAAAGGAAGAGTAGAATGACAAAGCTGTTAAATCAATGTTACTATTAGCAGGTGGTCAATTAGACACATTTTGACTATGAGTTTCAAACACTTCTCAGATAAAGATCTTCCTAGTGACAGCACATTCAATACAATATCTAAATGCAAAAATCCTATAAAGCAAAGTTTGGCTTGCTTTTAAAAGTTACTATTTTTGCCTTTACAATATGCTACAACTCAGATATGATAACAGCTTTCTATATATTATGCTTCATAACATTATGGATTTTTTTTAAAAAGTACATTTTAATGTGGGTATTTTTAAACATTTGTTATTTCTTTTGTGGAATGGCAGATTTTATCCAAAAACTATTAAAAATATGTTAAAATTCATTGAATTAAAACAGCATTAGCAGTTTTATATAATTCTACAATGCTTATATGCTGTCTGATTTCATGAAATCTTTCGAAGAATGAATAGGATAACATCTCCCAGGTAGAAGCCACAAATACAACTGATAATGATTCCAAGCAACAAACCCTGAAACCAAGTAAATTATTGGTATTACATGTTCATTTCAACATATGAATTACCTGCTGTTGCATTTGCATTTCATGAGACTATTGTTATCTCAAAGATAGAATACTATGAAAAAAGGGGAATCCAGTTTAGATATTTTGCTGTTGGAGTTCAATTGTGATTATACTCAGGGTTTTGTGTGGTTTGGGTTTCTTTTCCACTATACTTAGAAAAAATACAAACATAGCAAAACTAAAGAAATGTAATCGGATAGTCCATAAAAAAATCATTAGTTACCCTTTTAAATTTTGAGGGTATTTCCAGGAGCACAGAACCATTCTTGGGTTTTACATTTGATTTCCTACAATGTATTTTCAAAGAATAATGTTCCATCAACCAGAATCACATAACAGATCTTCAGTACATACAAACTGTTAAAGCTCCACTGACATCAATATAGGGTACCCAAGACAGGTCAGATGGAAAAACACTGAATTTCCTTGCATTGCTCCTACAACCTGACTTTCAGTTAGTTTTCAGAGGCACCAAGATCATACAATCCACTAAACCATATGCTGCTTTCTGTCTTGTGTTTATAATTAATTTACACTTTTAAAAGCTGCAAAAGCTTTTTGATTTAGTTATGCCATTCTGCTCGCTTCTGAAATTGAAGCATTTCCTTTTAAGACTCCTCTGGTGTTTTCATCCCATTCCAATGCCTACTGCAGCATTTTAGCAGGATGATTGTTTTCTGAGGACCTTAACTAAAGACATTTACTGCTTATGTTCAGATTACTCATTAATAGTCCTACACCCTTCACAGAAAGCTGTTTTTATCTTCTAATCATCTTCCCAGAGGCCAGAAACATAAACCAGGTCATTATGAATTAATTCCAATCAATGTCCAATGACTTTCTTGTTTTAATTTCACACTTCATAGCCTTAGTGTCTGCTCTTGGTAACAGTTGTGCTGAAATACTTTTTTATCAGATATTTTGGGAAGTTTTTTCATCCTTCTGAAACCATGTCTAATCAAGCAGCATGAATATATAGCACCATTTCATATGGAAATTCCTGAAAATTGGAATTGTCTTCTATTTAAACATCTCTGCTCTAAATTTCAATAAACATTGAAGCTTAAGTTTCATTCAAAGCATGCTTTCCATTTTGTTTACTTGCAGGATTACTTGAAGGAGCAACACCATAATGAAAAAATGAACGCATTTACTGCTTATATAGGTAGCAAAGCATAGACCACACAATGATATTCAACTTCAAAATTTTGGTACCTATCTAAAATAACTGATCTTGTGGCTGTGGAGTTAGTGTCTGAAGAAAGGGTTAGTACTCTCTGCCACTATGGCATTTTATGTTTCCTTGTGTTAAGTTGGGCAGTAAAACTTCACCTCCTAACAGGACTTTAGTGATTAATGTCTGCCATACTCCTCAAACAAGCATATGTTAGTCTAACCTATTTGGAAAGAATAAAGTTTTTTGTAGTGTCTTTCCTCTAGCAGTCTCATATTTAAAGGATATCTTATTACCTCTCCCTTGATTCTGGTTTGCTAAAAATGGTTAACTAAATAATTTACATGTTTGTGGTATACATAGAGATTTACCTCCAGATTTGTGGTTCTTGTTTGTTTGTTTGGGTTTGGTTTTGGTTCTTCTCTCCTAATCACAGTACAGGGTGGGGAGATGCAAAGTTTTCTTTCCTCAGCTGTGTATCTGATACTTCCACCTTCTGCTTTCCAGGTGCATCTTCAGAGCTCAGGAGCTATGCATTCACAGGCTGTTTCAGCAATACATTACTCAGTCACATTTCAAATCTTGAGAAAAAAATGGGGAAAGCAAGAAAGCATACCCTCCAGCTTTGTTATTTTCCACTGAAACTGATCCAAATTCTATTAAACATCCTCGATGGAAGGATACATGATGAGTTTTGCCATGTCATACCCAAATCCTCATGCATATGATTTTCATTAACTTTTACATGAATAAAGTGACTCCTGAGTGTTTTAAGGTAGAGCTCTTGGCGCTTTGTTGTATATTGGCACTCACATTATAGCATACTTGTCCTGAAGGGTATCAGGAGAGATACTACTAGATACGCAGAAGTGGTTCATATAACTGTGCCTTTTAAATTAAGGAAGCCATGCTAATCACATAAATCTTGTCCTGAAGCATATCTTACTATTTGCATGCTCTGGTCAAATTGGTGTTTTTCACTAGCCAAAAAGGGAAATCAGGCTTATCCAATTTCAGAAGTCTACTTAAGCAGATGACAAAAAAAAAAAAAACAACAACCAACTGAGATTATGATGAAATTCTCAATTCACTGTTAAGTAAGTAGTCATTATTTGATAAGGATTCTGGGAAAACAGAAAGTCAAACAAAACTGGGTACTCACATCACTCACTTTAGACACCTATTTTTAATTACCCAAACTAGAGACTGGGACCAAGATCTCAGAGTCCCTCTTGGCCATGGATAAAGCTGGTGCTCTCAGTTGCAGAATTTAAAACCCAGCATGGCATTTTGAATGCTTATTCAACTTCAGCTAATCTAAAGGAAAAGGTTTAGTACAGTCCTTTAGAAAGCTGTACTGAAATCTGTTGGTTATTTCATGTCATTCTTTTATCTATCCCTTATTCTATAGCATTCCTACCCAAGTCACTTCTATAACAAAGGAATGTTATTTGTTTTCATTAGTTCTAACCTTACACTTCTAGGCAAACCTTTAATTATTCAATGACAATCACAAGTCACTTCTATTAGGTTTCAGACTCACCCAATTAAGAATGGTGGTTTGGATCTGAGGCTCCTTGAAGATTTTATTTTCTCCTCACAAATGTATCATAGCCTTTATTTAGATTCTGTTGCATCTAAAAATCATTATGTTGTCTCAACAAGACAAATTTAAGATTTAGTACATAATGATACAGAAGTAGCCTGTTCACGCAAATTTAATTAGCACTTACGAGCATAATATGAATCAGTGTGTTGGTGTATTATTGTGCTGCTCTCTGTATTTTTTCCTCTTTAAGCCCACATTATATTGCTAAATATTTGACTGCCACTCTACTGTGCTAAATTTACACTTAAGCTCTACATAATTATTTCACTATTGGTTCCACATTATGTGTTTTTCCAGTTTCATTTATCATACAGTGTAACAGTCCTTGGTTTCTAGATTGCTGTATTCTAACCACTGTCATGATTCTGTGGAACCAAAGGAGTTTTAGCCTTTACAAAATGCTGAATTTTTCCTCTACTCTGTGTAATCCTTTCTTTTCTCCTGTTTAAAGCCTTTGAAATAAGAATGCAAATCTCCTCAACATTAATCTAAAGAATACTTTGGCAGGAACTGCTTCCTCAATTCATAGAAATTTATCATAATACAGCCTTAAAGGCAGATGTATTAATAAACACTATGAACAAAAATATTATCTAATATAAAAATGTTTGGACCCAAGTGTTGCAAATGTGATATGTTACCACTCTGTTACTTGGATTTAGATTCAAGATCAGAAGCAGAACAATCAAAAGCTCACTTGAAAAGACATCCAGGTGAAAGTATGCAGCTGCCAGAAGAAACACTCCCCAATTCTGTTTATTATCAATTTCCACCAGCCCTGAAACACATTAGAAATTTAGAGATCTAGACTGCAATGATGGATTAACCCTGTAACAGTAGATTATGATCTCTCCATAAAGTATAATGATTTGTAAAGTGTTCCTTATTCTAAAGTTATCCTTTGCTTCTGATTACTTACTGATAGCATATTCACAGACTGTCATAGGCAAGGTCATAATATCACCAGCTGAGGACTCAAACCTGAACATATTTTAAACAAATAAATTCCAACTCCCCTCTTTCCTTCCTTGCCAGTTTACATAAACCATTGTTTTCAGTAAAAATATTTGAATGAAGGGTATTATTTTGCAAACAAGAAGTTATAAAAGAAATTACAATCAATAAGAGCAAATAGACTCCTAATTGGTAGAGAGGAAATATGATCATCCACTGTAATTTAATTTCTATCCATGTATGTGATTTACTGATTTTTTATTTTACTATATTTGACATCTGCCTTACATCTTGAAAAAAAAATTAAGCTTTTTCCTGGAATTTCTCATTTTTTGCTATTCTTAGTTTCTCTAATATTGGTATTTCATTTAAAACCTAGCACAGACTTTCCAAGTATGTATTCCTAATTTCAGAGGGATGCATAAAGCCATAAGTACCTGAAAACCCACTTTGCTTTAACCTGGATATTCTTATGCCTAAGTATTATGTCCAAAAGTGGTATGGGCAAGGGGGTAACCTCAATACATAAAGGATAAATGTATTTTAGAAGCAATGGGAACCAAGTGATATTAAAATGAAAGAAAAATCATAGAGTTACCTTTTTAAGATACAGACACTAAGCTTTACTATAAATCAAGCACTCCTCTTTAACTTAATGTCTTGGAAAACTATTCTGTTAAATTAAGGAAACATAGTGAATATTTCTCTACATGTTACTAATGAAAATCAAGTTGCTCTGCTTTGTAAACATGCTGTCTTCTTCTACCTTGTGTTAACCTCATATTGGCTTCTTTAATAAAAGTTTGGATTTTGGTCACCATTAGAATTCCCTGTGAAGAATAAGGCTGCAGCACAACAGTGGGTTTTTAGGCCTCAAGATTTCAAGATTTCCATCAAGGGGATTTGAGGAAAACAGTGAATTCACAAGAGATTTACTTATGTGTAAACAGTTTGAAATAATTTAGTATGCACAGAAGCATTATTTACTGTGAGATTTTTCATAATAAAACCTCAATTCTCATGCCTCTGGAGTGTGAAAACTCCCTGACTCCTGTGAAAAAACAGATCTTCAAGCATAAGCAGTTATCAACAGCCTTCTATGTTCATTTTCTTTCAGGCTGAGGAACCAGATGGCTTAGACCTACTTATGTATAAAAGTCTCAGTTCCTTGGTGCTTATTGCTCATTAGGTTTAGTGCTTACAAGCATAACATGAAAAAACAAATACCAATAACTAGTACTGAAATGAGATTACTCTGCAGCTTGTGGAAAGATTCTTACTATTGTGCTGCTAAAAAAATAATTGGACTTTTTATTAATTATAAAACATATCCACAGCACAGCTCTCCTTTTAAACTACCATGACAATACAATAAAATGCTGTTCAGGACAAATAACAGCATAACAGTGAATTTTTAAAATACCTATTGTGAGAGTACTAAAGGAGGGAATGTAAATGTAAACCATAATTCAGTGGATAGATTTGCCATGTGGTAAGCTTTTCGTGACACCATTAACTGAGTCCACCACATCACATTGCTTTCCAACGATGGAAAAAACCTACTTGTATAGACAAAGAAAAAACAACACTAACTTATGTCAGAATTAGTCTCAGTCTATGTTATCTATACTGATATGAAATCTTTTGAGAAAACTATCCTTGCAAATATTTTGTGTCATGAATATTAAGTATATACAGGTGCTTTCAATCAGTGGTGGAATATTTAAATTCCATAATCTTAAGTGTACATTCAACTTCATCTAGATCTATGGGTACATCCCCGGCATTCAGCTTGATGTGATAGATCATCTGTACAATGGCTGATTCCCTCAGAGACAGGATGCCTTTCTCTATAGTAGTCCACTTGGCCGAACACCTCATAACATTGTCCTTGTATGAAAACCTTTCTTTCACAGCTGCCAAGAGCAGCCTTCAAAGGCTGAGGGACTGTTTCTCTCTTGCAATTGCTTTGTCAATTCCCCCTTCCCTAGTGTCGTGGTTTAAACCCAGTCAGGCAATTCGTTCGCTCACTTCCCCCCCTTTCTTGCCCTCCCCCTGCTCCCGGAGGGACGGAGAGGAGAATCGAAAAGAATGCAACTCCCACGGGTTGAGATAAGAACAGTTTAGTAACTAAGGTATAACACAAATCACTACTGCTACCACCAATGATAATAATGATAAAGGAAATAACAAGGGAAGAGAATACATCATCTCACCACCAGCCGACCGATAACTCGCCCCCCAGGCCCAACCAAGCTCCGACCGATACCTCCTCCAACCCTGCAGTCTCCCAGCCCTTCCGGCTAACTCCCAGTTGCACCCTGGGCATGACGTGCTGTGGTATGGAATACCTCTTTGGTCAGTTTGGGTCAGGTGTCCTGTCTCTGCTTCCTCCCAGCTTCCCCTCCTCCCTGGCAGAGCATGAGGCTCACAAAGTCCTTGGCCAAACCAAAACATCCTTGTTATCAGCTCTGTTCCCGAGCTGGAAGTCAAAACACTGCACTGCACCAGCTACCAAGAAGGGGAAAAATGACTGCTACTGCTGAACCCAGGACATTATCCACCCCTTATTCCATACCATTCACGTCATGTTCAGATCCCACATTTTCAATATACCATCACTCTTATCTCGGTGCACTCTTATCTTAGTGCATGGACCAGTCCCTATAAAGCTGCTGTGTCCATCTGGTCCATGTCAGGCTCCATCTCTTGTAACAGTCTTCCAGAGCAGGAGAGACTGTGTGCAGTGTTCACACTTGTGAATAACCTGGGCAATAGTGTCCATTGCTAAGTCCACCCCTTGATCATGAGTCCATCTCTTTTGCATCTCTGCTCTGATGGCCTGAAGTGCCATGGGCCCACCAGGCTCAAAATAATTCACTGTCCCCTTAAGCAGTTTCTGCAGCTTGTTGCTGGGGACTCCATACAGCTGCCTTCCATCTTCGATGCTTCCAAAGCACTGGAGGGGCCCAGTGGACTAGATACTTTCCCATACTGTCCCACACACCCTGCCACTCATGACTGTCCAGCCTTGGGGAAAATCTCTTGGTCCCGCCATATCGTCGTCTAACCCCAGACAAGACCCAAACCTGACTCTGCTTAACTTTTGAGATCAGACAAAATGGTTGTGGGTAGAACACAGTCTGTGTGTGTGCCAACATGCTGATCCCCATCACAATCAGCAGGCAGGTCCCAAGGATACCCAAAGGCCATTCAAAACCTTCAGAACTCTCAAACGATGCTGCTGTACTTGTCACTGGGGCTGGTGTAGCTGCTGTACTTGTCACTGGGGCTGGTGTAGCCGCTGTACTTGCCAGCTCTCCCACCGCCAGCTTCTCTTTTCCTGAGTCCAGCTCTTCCTCCTCTGCCTTGCTGGGAAATGCTGCGGGGTCTCCTGCATCCTCCTGGGGCTCGGCGGGCGGCTTCCGGGGAATGCTCTCGGCCGTCGCGAGGCTGGGCTCGGCCGCGGGGCTCGGCTCGGCCGCGGGGCTCGGCTCTTCCGCGGGGCTCGGCTCCTCCGCCGCCTTCTCCCGCTGCTCGGCAGCCGCTTCCTTCTGCTCCTCGACCGCCCCGACCTCCTCCACCGGCAGCCGTCCCCTCGCGGCCTCCGGCACCGCTCCCGCCGTCGCTTGGTCCCCGGGGCCGCTCTCCCGGGCCGGTTCGCCTGCCGCCGGCTCCCGGGGCCGCTCCCCCTCGGCTCCCCACAGCCTCACGAAGATGGAGAGTAGGGCGAGGGCCAGGACGGTGAAGAGCAGCCGGACGGCCAGGTACAAGTCCACGGCCACGTCCGTCCCGCCCTGCTGCTGGAGCCCGCCCGTATTACAAGCCATTGCCATAAAGCACAGTGAGACAAGAACCTTAGCCCAAGCCCCATACTTGATAAACACTATCACAGCAAATACCGGCTCTACATAAGTTACAACATTCTGAAGCTGTGAGATCAAGAGAAACAACTCCGAGAGCCAATAAATCGTCATTGTGATGAGTGACTATTAATCTGGTCAGATCTGTCGTTATCTCAACCCTTCGTGCCCCACGTTGGGCGCCAAAAGGAACTGTCGTGGTTTAAACCCAGTCAGGTAATTTGTTCGCTCACTTCCCCCCCTTTCTTGCCCTCCCCCTGCTCCCGGAGGGACGGAGAGGAGAATCGAAAAGAATGCAACTCCCACGGGTTGAGATAAGAACAGTTTAGTAACTAAGGTATAACACAAATCACTACTGCTACCACCAATGATAATAATGATAAAGGAAATAACAAGGGAAGAGAATACATCATCTCACCACCAGCCGACCGATAACTCGCCCCCCAGGCCCAACCAAGCTCCGACCGATACCTCCTCCAACCCTGCAGTCTCCCAGCCCTTCCGGCTAACTCCCAGTTGCACCCTGGGCATGACGTGCTGTGGTATGGAATACCTCTTTGGTCAGTTTGGGTCAGGTGTCCTGTCTCTGCTTCCTCCCAGCTTCCCCTCCTCCCTGGCAGAGCATGAGGTTCACAAAGTCCTTGGCCAAACCAAAACATCCTTGTTATCAGCTCTGTTCCCGAGCTGGAAGTCAAAATACTGCACTGCACCAGCTACCAAGAAGGAGAAAAATGACTGCTACTGCTGAACCCAGGACACCTAGCAAGTGATCCCAGCTGCTTGGCTTCCCTACCTTCCAGTTCGTGACCGTCTGCCCCATTGTTCCAGCATCAGAGCAACCAGGTGATGATGTGCTCCTCTGGTTGGCGGGTAAAACCTTTTCGCATGTTCCATAACTTGGTGGAGTTCTGAGGTTGAGAAGTCACCTTTTCTTCTCCTTCTTCTTCCTCATGTGACGATGACTCCTGATTAGATGCTGTCTCAGGTAGAAAGTGCAACAGATACTGCAGCTAAACCAGAGGACCAATTCGTACCAATATCGGTTGCTCCTGTACACAAGGGAAAAGCAAGACAAAAGACAAGAAAGATGAAGGAACAAGATGAAGCAACTTAGCAACAACTAAAAACATCGGTGTTATCAGCACTGTTCCCAGGCTGAAAGTCAAAAGCACAGCACTGCACCAGCTACTAAGAAGGAGAAAAATGACTGCTGCTGCTGAACCCAGGACAGCCTCAAAGCAGGAAATCACAATTAATTTTTCTCATGACAGAGTAGAATATACGTGAACACCTTCAACATTTTCAAGGTTGAAAATATGATACTGCTAGCTTGTTCTGGGTTCAGTCTTTTTTTTTTTTCTTCTTCTTAGTAGCTGGTGCAGTGCTGTGTTTTTGACTTTCAACCTTGGAACAGCTCTGATAACACCGATGCTTTTAGTTGCTGCTCAGTAATGTTTACTCTGACCAGGGTCTTTCTGAGTCTCATGCTCTGCCAGGAGGAGGGGAAGCTGGGAGGAAGCAGAGACAGGACACCTGACCCAAACTAGCCAAAGAGGTATTCCATACCACAGCATGTCATGCCCAGGATGTAAACTTGGGGCAGGTACTCGGAAGGGCTAGATCACTGCCAGGATCAGGCTGGGTATCAGTCGGCGGGTGGTGAGAGGTTGTATTCTCTCCCCTTGTTATTTCCCTTATCATTCTTATTATTGGTGGTAGCAGTCAGGGGTTTGTGTTAAACCTTAGTTACTGAACTGTTCTTATCTCAACCTGTGGGAGTTACATTCTTTCGATTCTCCTCCCCATCCCTCTGGGAGTAGGGGGAGGAAGGGGGGGGGGGGGAGAGTGAGAGAGAGTCTCCGTGGTTCTGATTTACCGGCTGAGCTTAAACCACAACATAGCTTAAGAGACAGCTGACCCCAAAATCGGTGCTTCCAGCAGATACATCAGGAAAAGAATCAGTTACAATGGCTAATTTTCTCCAAATCAAAAGGACTATGAAGTACATCAATTTCTATTTAAAAAAATAAAAATAAAAAAATAATCTACTGATATCTTACCAGTCTTTGATTTGTAGTAAGAATGCTTTATAATGTAAAACTGAAAATACATCTTGTAAGATGTATTTTGGATATAAGTATTTGGATACATTTTGAATATATATATTAAGATATATGGATGACTTACACATACACTGTACAGTAAGACTGTTTTACAGGGAGAACAAAGAAAGTGTTATCTGCTCCAAAAGGCAAGACACTGAACAGGAAAATCCTAGAACACGCATTCAGCATAAAACAAACATTAGCATATAGCTTGCAGACTCATGAATTTTAGTTAATTGGAGAAATGCTGCATACTCAATACTAGGGAATTTATTCAAACAACTTTTATAACAGTTTTGCATACATGATCAAGATAAGAAGGAATACACTGAAATATTTCTTTTAAAAATAATCTTTTCTGGAGGAGGGGAAGGACTGAGAATTCTTGAATAATTGAATATCAAAAAAATGTAGGTCATGCTTTTCTGAATCTTACAAACTTTTTCAGGGCTTTTTTCCGTAACTTAAAAGACACTGAATTAAGGATTAATTTGAATCAGAACACATGGATCTTATCAAGTTTCAGAAGTCCACTAAACTGGAATGTTAAATATGTGCATTCCAACCCAAACCATTCTGTGATTCTGTGATCTTGAGAAAAGCCAGCCCAATGGCATTTCTGTTTTGACCCCAAAGTGAGACATAAACTAGAGAGAATTAGGCTATTTAACTGGATATTTCAGAATCTTAAAAGAGTGTTGGTTTGGCTGGAAAAAAAAAGATGAGTGTTCCAGGCAGAAGTAGATCCTATATTACAGGAAGTGTTCCATGCATCTGTGTTCATTCCAAAGTTTCTTCTGTAAAATGTGTCTGCCTTGTTAATACAAAGCCAGCCCTGGGAATGCCTAGAGATTCTGGAAATGAAATCAGTTCCATTTTATTCAGAGGAAGAAAATAAGAAGAGAGAAGCCTTTAGAAAACCTGCTGTTGTGGAAAGGGTCAAGAAAAGTAGAAATACCTTAAATTTGGAACTAGGTGATCGCAAGCTCCTTTCTAACCCTAGCCAATCTATGATTCTATGATTCTGTGAAATTTGGCCTACTACATGGAGAAAGGAGTCAAGAAGTTGGTTTACCATTCACAGAGGGACTTGTGAAATTACACTGATTCTGATTCTGCTGTGCTAAAAAGAGTGGTGTCTTGACCCTAAATCCTGCAGGAAGGCAGGAAGACAGGTGCACCAAGATTTCAACTTTTGAAAATTGTGGGAAATCCTGGTGTAAAGGGAACCAGAGGTGTGACCAATAGGGCAGTACGAAAGACTGTTTTGGTTTCTGTGGATGTAGAAGAGGACAGAGGCTCAGTTTTCTGCTCTCCCTTGACTTTCACAGCCCCTTTTCCTGTGTGTGTTTGCACAGCCACAGCACTTACCTGCTTAGCCTTGCAGGCTATCAACTAAGGATGAATGCTGACCTTTGAGGTAATCAAGTCCAGCATTTTTGTCTATGTTAGGCACTGTTTGGGGTTGGGTGTCAACTTGGTTAGCAAACCACACAAACTAGAAGCACAAGAAATAAATCAGCAAAAACTGAAAGAAAGAAAATCAGGCCTATGAGAGAATTGATCTTGGTGGATGAGGGAAAGGAACAGAATTTATGAGTTTGAAGTTATGCTTTTTACCCATTTCTAACAATTTCATTTCAGATTCATAGCTCATATGGGCTTTGATGAATGATATAAAGAGGCAATGCTTGAACATGGAAATTTTTGGCCTAATGTCATTTTTTCTCAGATTTTAAATCAAATCCCTTGAGCCTTTCTGAATAGCTAGAAATTGAAATAAGCAAACAAACAAATATAATTCTTTCATTTTTATCTCTCAATTACAAAGCATTAAGAGAAAAAAAGCAATTGAAACTCAAATTTCTGACTAGTCTCAATGTGAAATACTCGGCATACCAAACAAGGGGGGAAAAGGGGGAAAAAAGCCAGGAGGAGTTTTAAGAAGTTTGAACTTAATACTGAATATCCAATCAATTTCTAACCTAATTATATTAAATTCATTGTGTCATTCTAGAAAGAGACACTATTTCCAGTTTCCCTGACACTGCAGTCAGTGGCTAGTCAGTGGAACAAGTTCAGACTGAAAGCAATTTAAAAAGTGAAGTTCATTTGTCTTATAAAATACAAAGTTCAGTTTTCATAATTCAAATAACTTCAGACAATGCTGATGACTTTTGCTTTCTGCAGGCCAGAAATAGATATAAAAGATTCCGTCGGCTAACTCTATTTATCATAACTTCTAAAGAAATGAAAATCCTGTACATGACTATTCTACTCCCTTCCCTTCATTTGTTCTTTTGATAACTTGTTTTTTCTTGAGAAACCATATATAAAGCTCTGATTATTCATATTCCCATTGATAAAGTGGGTCTGAGACTCCAAAATGGCCAATGGCTTTTATTGTTTTCTGACAACCAATATACCATTTCACAAGGCAGCAGACAAAGATCCCAAGAGCCCTCTGCCCACAAAGCCATAAGCTAAATGTTCTTGACCCTGAAATATATAAAACAGTTGAAGGACTGCTGAAAAAAAATAGTATCAAAATACTCCAAGGAATACTCCATATACTCCTTTTCCTCGTAGACAAATCATAGTGAAACAGATCAGTGTTTAGAGACCACCCACATGTAAGCTGACTGGTTTCTCCACCAATTTATCATATTATGAATAACTTATTATGAAGCTAAGGCTCTGCCAAGTGCCTTCAGGCTATCTTCAACCTATTTTGAAGTGATTTATAAAGTAAAATATAGGAGAATGTGGCATATGAGGCACAGACTCCAGCTGTGGTGCAACTAAAGGCATTTATTGAGTGAGTTTACAGGCTTTCATAGTACTCTGCCTAGCGGTTAGTAGCGGTTAGCTCCTTTCGTGGTTTTCTATCACGAAACAATGTTCCTTCTCCACGCGCACACCATGTGCTTCTCCAGACAATGACCTTACTGATCATGCGCCCTTTCAGCCAATCATATTACTGTCCATGCATCTTTGCTTAAGCAACTATTTTTAACCAGATATATAAACATGTTTCTCTGCTACCATTTCTCGCTGCATTGTTACTTCCTGTTCTCCTTGAACACACATTCTTTGTCCCCTTGGCCCACAGGAGAAATCTTCCTAAGATATAAATACATACAGCATGCAAGCAGCACCTTCTTTATCCCAGCTCAGCACTGAGGGAGAATGCTCAGAACTTTGCACTTGTCACATTCCCCACAGAGGCCAGGAGGTATTAGTCTGAACACCACTAGCAGGTTATAGGAGCCACATCTCCTCCATTTTGGAACTCTGCTTTTATCATGAATGTACTACTCTTTCTAAAACTCCATCTTCTTCAAAAGCAAAGAGTTCAAGAACTGATTCTTTGGAAAAAGGCTGTCAGCCTTCAAGTAAGGCAATCTTGCCAGAGAGATTGGGGCTATTTTCTTGACACTGGAGAGAAAACGAAATCTCAGAGGAGCACTGACTTTCAAACCCTTCTGCATCCTTGCACAGTTAGCTCCAAAGGAGACTTCTTGGATCCTGACCCCTTTGGACCCCATCCTGACATGCCATGCCCTCCACTGGGCACTGTGCAAGCAACTGCAGTTGAGCATACTATGTAAAGTAGGATATTTACTCATCCCATTTCAGTAAGGTCACTTTTGTACACTGAAAAATTATCATTATGCAATTTAGATGCATTAACTTTTGTCTATATCTTCAATGCCTCTGCAATGGAATGGTTAGTGTGGTATATATGAAAGCACTATTAACTTACTTTATAGAGGGAATTTGGCAGGTACAGCACATACACAGGATGAATTTTTATTTTGAAGCTAAGAACAATGGGGAAATTTCTCATTTGCCCAAAGATGATCATGTCAAAGGATGTCGTATCAGGTAGCTTTAAATATCCATCAAACATTATCAGACACTATTTTGCTACACTTGCACAGCAGCAACTGAAATGACAGAAACAGAGTCATTGCATAAATGGGAACATTCTGAAATTAGCTCAGTGTGAGCAGGTGTCCTTAAGTGTAATTAACATTTCACAGCCCTTTTGTTCCTTCAGACTAATCTGCCTATAATTATCCACTTATAATGGCATAAAGCTGCTGAATAGATCTCCCTACATCTGCCATGCCTTTCAACCCCAAATCATTCTCAATTCTGTGAAGCAGCTTTAGAATTAAGAAAATACATATTCAAGCAAGAGAATGTGTACTTCAAATGTTTCTTATCATTGTTCCTTTCCTCTAACATGCTACTTGCCAAGTTAAGAGTTTTCTAATGGTTTCTACTTTTTGCATTCCAGAAATAATAAGGAAGATGCTTCACATCCCATTCTCCCCAACATCCTTTTTAACCTATTTTGAAACTGAGCAGTTAAAACATCATGTAGCAGATGTGGTTGAATATTGGAGGTCTTGAACAGAGTGAGAGGAACAAAAACAAAATAATAAACCAGGTTTATGGTGAAAATTTATTTTTCCGTCTATACAATTCTTTTTCCATTTCAACCTTCGTGTAAAAAGGAAATAGGGCTCATATTTTAAAACATTTTAAAAGTGAGATATGGGCTTCTGGATTCTTCTCCTGAGCTCAACTCAGATAAGCCTACAATGTATTGTCAAGCTAAGAGTCAAACTTCAATTCCACTTTTTAAAGCTACAGATAATGTACTTAATCTGTTTGTTAAGATGACTTTAAAACAAGAGAGTTCTGCTCTACCACAAGATGAGTAAGCAATGAGATTAAAATTAAAAATACAGGACCATGTTTTCCAGTAAATATTACAGAGGAAAACCAAGATTTAGAATGTTACAGTAATGAGTTACCAGAGTTAACAAAAATAAATATGAAAACAAAAATTACCAGAAGCACCAGCAAATCATAGAATCATAGAACCATAGAATAGTTAGGGTTGGAAAGGACCTTAAGATCATCTAGTTCCAACCCCCCTGCCATGGGCAGGGACACCTCACACTAAACCATATCACCCAAGGCCTCGTCCAACCTGGCCTTAAACACTGCCAGGGATGGAGCATTCACAACCTCCCTGGGCAACCTATTCCAGTGCCTCACCACCCTAACAGGAAAGAATTTCCTCCTTATATCCAATCTAAACTTCCCCTGTTTAAGTTTTAACCCGTTACCCCTTGTCCTATCACTACAGTCACTAATAAACAGTCCCTCCCCAGCATCCCTATAGGCCCCCTTCAGATACTGGAAGGCTGCTATGAGGTCTCCACGCAGCCTTGTCTTCTCCAGGCTGAACAGCCCCAACTTCCTCAGCCTGTCTTCATACGGGAGGTGCTCCAGTCCCCTGATCATCCTCGTGGCCCTTCTCTGGACTTGTTCCAACAGTTCCATGTCCTTTTTATGCTGAGGACACCAGAACCGCACACAATACTCCAAGTGAGGTCTCATGTGAGCAGAGTAAAGGGGCAGGATCACCTCCTTCGACCTGCTGGTCACGCTCCTTTCGATGCAGCCCAGGATACGGTTGGCTTTCTGGGCTGCAAAGGCACACTGCCGGCCCATGTTCATTTTCTCATCAACCAACACCCCAAGTCCTTCTCTGCAGGGCTGCTATGAATCTCTTCTCTGCCCAACCTGTAGCTGTGCCTGGGATTGCTCCGACCCAGGTGTAGGACCTTGCACTTGGCAAAGTTAAACTTCATGAGGTTGGCATCAGCCCACCTCACAAGCATGTCAAGGTCCCTCTGGATGGCATTCCTTCCCTCCAGCATGTCAACCGAACCACACAGCTTGGTGTCATTGGCATACTTGCTGAGGGCACACTCAATCCCACTGTCCATGTCAGCAATGAAGATGTTAAACAAGACTGGTCCCAACACCGATCCCTGAGGGACACCACTCGTTACAGGTCTCCAGCCAGACACTGAGCCATTGACCACAACTCTTTGTGTGCGGCCATCCAGCCAGTTCTTTATCCACCGAGTGGTCCATCCATCAAATTGATGTCTCCAATTTAGAGACAAGGATGTCGTGTGGGACAGTGTCGAATGCTTTACACAAGTCCAGGTAGATGACATCAACTGCTCTAACCCTGTCCATCAGTTCTGTAGCCCCATCATAGAAGGCCAGCAAATTGGTCAGGCAGGATTTCCCCTTAGTGAAGCCATGCTGGCTGTCACCAAGCACCTTGTTGTTTTTCATGTGCCTTAGCATGCCTTCCAGGAGAATCTGCTCCAAGATTTTGCCAGGCACAGAGGTGACACTGACTGGTCTGTAATTCCCTGGGTCATCTTTTTTCCCCTTCTTGAAAATGGGGATTATATTTCCCTTTTTCTAGTCATTGGGAATTTCACCTGACTGCCATGATTTCTCAAATATGATGGCCAGCGGCTTAGCAACTTCATTCACCAGCTCCTTCAGGACCCGTGGATGGATTTCATCAGGACCCATGGACTTGTGCACATTCAGGTTCTTAAGATGGTCTAGAACCAGATCCTCTCCTACAGTGGGCGCAAGGTCTTCATTCTCACAGTCCCTGCATCTGCCTTCCAAGACTTGGGTGGTGTGGTCAGAGCCTTTGCCAGTGAAGATCGAGGCAAAGAAGTCATTCAGAACCTCAGCCTTCTCCAAATCCTGCGTAGCTAGTTCTCCAGGGAGCTTCCTGAGGGGGCCTACATTCTCCCTTGTCTGTTTTTTTATTTGCTATGTACCTGTAGAATCCCATTATCCTTAATACCCCTAGCCAAGTTTAATTCTAACTGGGCCTTAGCTTTCCTAACCTGGTCCCTAGCTTCCCAAACAACATCCCTGTACTCTTCCCAGGCCGCCTGTCCTTGCTTCCACTTTTTATAAGCCTCTTTTTTCATTTGAATTTTCCTCAGGAGCTCTTTATCCATCCAGGGAGGTCTCCTGGCCCTCCTGCTGCACTTCCTTCTAGTTGGGATGCAACACTCCTGAGCTTGTAGCAGGTGATCCTTGAATATCAACCAAGATCAGACTTCTTTCAATGTTGCTAGTGTTGAAAATAGAAAAGTTACTTTGCTTCAATTTCTTAATTTCAAAATTCTTTGTTATTAAATCTATTTCTACTTAAATATAGCACATTGGTAAACAACATACTGAAGAGTTGGCTCTTTTCTCTGTACTGTGACCAAAGCTGTTGGGAATTCAGAGCAAACTCTGTTGCTGCCACAGCAGCACATGGTGCCGAGCTAAACCTGCTGGGCTTGAGAAATAGAAAGCAGATTGCAAGTGTGCTAGGTTCCATTGACAAAACTGTGTAAAGCAAGTCTCATTAGTCTATGTAAACTATAGATTTTATTCTGATATTACAAGTTTATATCAAGTCTTCTTGAGAGAAGACACCCTATTCATCACTCTGATGGATAAACCTTGAGCTCCACAAAAGAAAGCAACTGTAATACATCTTATAAAGAAGGCAAATCATGTACTACTTTGAAGTAGCTATAAAGCAGTGCGTTGGTGTATGTTAGTAACTCAGTAAGCCATTAAATAAACTTGTTCCTGGGCTTGAATTCCTTAGGGTCCCATTTAAAAGAAATTAGGAGGTTTTTATATGCAGAAAACTCTAAAGTGTATGCTAAAATAATCTCTCAAAAATTATATAAATTTAGAAATTATTGATAGAGTAAAACAGCTTTGCCAACAATGTATTTATAAATGTATTTGTTGTTTTTAGAAAATATGAGCGCTATTATAAACGTATATGAAATAATAATAAATTGTAGCAATTACACAGCATTTTACATCTTTACAGTGCCTTGCAGAAGCATAGTATGAAAATTTTTCATTATTAGACTTTTATTATTTATCTAGATGCTTTTTCTCCCACTGCTTGTGGCAAACCTCCCAACTGTCTATTCCCTCCAACTCAACTCACTTTTTCCCTCACATTAACCCACTCTCTGATTCAACACTTCTTTGCTGTTGCATCAGTGTACGAATTCAAAGCACATGCTGTAATGGAATCTCCCACAGAAATTCTCAGAATGACAAAAGGATAAAGTTTCCTGGGAATTCTGTGGCTTTGTATCAGAAAATACTGATTTGTTGAAGCAAAAAATTTTCAGAGCATACAAATAAAATGGGAAAGACTTTTCCAGACCATAATAGAATCCTTTGGTCAGATGTTATGTATCTATACAACAAAACAGACCCACAACAAGTTATAACCATTTCCTGAAGTTTACAATACACAGGTTCAAGTCAAATAGTACCATGGATCCCAGGTTTTTCATCCAATTTAATCAGGGGGTTTTAAGACAATTAAACTAGACAAGTCTCTCAGCCAACAGCTTTAAAAAAGATTCTTTGCAAAAAGAAACTTTAAAAAAGTTTCTTCACAAAGCAAAGTAAGAAAGTTCAAAATCTTGAAAATTATGAACCAATTTAAGGCTGCAAACCATTAAACTTTCTTTGGAGAAATAAAACCCCCAAACCTCTTCTACTAATGCCCAGACTATGCTAATTTTCCCGTCAAAATTTCTTTCAGGCTAAAACTTTGTGCTCATGGTATGCATGGAACAGCCTTTTAACTCCACATCTTCTGAAGTATTCCTTTAACATGAGAAGGTATCTACTTACGATAAAGAAAAATTACATTATTTAGCTTTTATTTACAATAGACATTCTCTTGGGCAGACAAATACTACAGCTTCATTCACTCGAGTAATCCTTGTTTATGCAAATGGAATTTTTCTAGGAGTCCCTCGGCAAGATGTAAGCTAGTGAACACAAAATGCTTGGATAATTTTTATTCCAAAGCACTTTTGCAGAGTGGTCAGAAAATCATGGCTGTATAAAATCATATTCTGGAAAAGGTAAGCCATGCATTGTCCATGTTCTTAATCTTTTAAACGTAACACTACTTGTTTTGAAACTATTTTATGTGAAAAAATCATTAGATGTTGGAAAGCCAACAAGCATCAGAGAACCCTTGATTTAGGCTATGCACGAGATATTTGGATTAGACTACATATGGGATTGTTCTACGTCAGCAAAGCAAAAATGTTATAAACCTGGAGGAAAGCTCACTGAAGTTCTAAACTAGGCTCAAGATAAAAAAAGGCCAGTACATAGACCTCTGACAAAACTAATTTGGCTAAAGAAGTAGGAAACCTACTAAGGGATCAGCATAATCAAACTTAGCCAAATAAGCAGTTCTCTTTTGTAGTCTTCTGGTTTTTCCAGTGCAAATTTCATATGAGTACAAACAAAAACGTTGGACAGCTGTGGCATACTTCTTTACCTAGGCTCTATAAGTTCGAACAGAAATCCTGTTAAGAATATAGAATGAACAATATGAGAAGAAATGCAGACAACAGAGATGTTCATACTCAGTGTAAAAGATCATACATATTCTGTAAGTCTCACTGCAATTTAAGTGTTTTCACTGTGCCCTCTGAATTTGTTACTGTGGAAGTAGCTCCTAATTTACCTATTGGCTGACTTGGCATCAAAGGATTAAAATACCTTATTCTACATCAGAACTTCTTTGCGTACAGCCTATGCAGGCCTATCCACATGTGAAATATAAAAGAAAAAAACACCCACAAACCTCTGCAAATTGAAATGTTAAGAGAGCCATAATTATATACAATTTCTTTCTCTTTTATATATATATATATTTTTGGTCTTTAAACAACTTTGGGAGGTCATGTAATATAAACTAAAATTATCTAAAAACTTGAATTTGACACAGTGTTATTTGCAATAGTTACAATTGCAAATTCATTCTATTATATGCGACATCAAGATTCCCGTTAAGTATAATGGGATTATATCAAAGAATCTGAAAAAAAACATCCAACCTTTGCAATTTTGAATTGCCCACATGTAAACCTAGATCAGTCTCACGTGGAGCTCTATATAGATTGATCCTTCCTGAATCTGTAGACTGTAGTGCTGAAGATTTCTCAGCTATACAGAACTGCAAAACCTTTCCTGAGAATTCCCTGTAAAAGACAGTAGACAACTTAGTAACAGCAGAAATGCTTTGGAATACATAAAAATATCTTTGCACAGCTACAACAGCACACAAGGGTTTTTTTACCAGTGGTAGATGTTATTCGCTTTACACATAAAGGCTTATCTTCCTTGCTTTCCCCATCTCTGACCCAAAACCAAAACCTGCATTAGGCAACTGATTTGCCAGTTTAAATATGAAGAAAACAAGGTGATTCTTTGCAGTTAGTAAAGGCTAATATCATCAAAACCATATTCTTTTTATCTTACACAAAATGAACTGAAGAAGCCTGTGCCATTACTGCAAAGTACACAAATTCATAACTGTCAGATAATTTCTTGTCCTACTTCTAGATACTTGCTGCAATTCAAGTGAATTTGCTCTGCCTGTCTGCTGCTATATCTTACAGTTAAATCGTGCTTTCAATTCTTTGAAGAACTCTACTGATTTCAGGTGCTAAAATAAGGAGGGCTTATTCATCCTAGAGAGACCAAGACTACCAGGGCAATGATAAAAGACTGGAAAAGGTTAAATGAAATCAGAGTGAAGGAGGAATGGGGAGGGAGGAAGACTGGAAAATAATAATAGAAAACTAGACAAGAACTAGAGGACTAAAACACAGACCCAGCACTCTTTACATCACTGGTTAGCTGTGGCATTTCACGACATGGACTCAAGTTGATGCAGAGACTCAAATCGTCGTTTGCTACCACCAAGCCCTTTTTATCCCCCTGCTTGGTACTTTTCCAACCTGCACATACATATCCCGTTCAACCTCATTGGCCCCTTTAAAACTCTATAGGTAAATAGTGCAATCACGGTGTTGCAGACCCTTTCACAACCTCCATATCCTCTGGCCTTACATGCCACAACTCATGGCCCCAGGGCTTGTCAAAGCACCAAGGCCTCAGAGCTCATTCCAAAACTGTTCTTCATGCAAATCTTCACCTTCACTCCCCACATATCCCCCTTCTTTGTTTAGTATATTCACTATCAACACCTGCTTAAGGGCTCGATTAATAAGAAACTGTATAAGCTAATAAAAACTAACAAAACAAACATTCTTAATACATTTTTTTCACTCACGCTCCTAGCCTAGCAAATGAACAGTTAAAGAACAGTTAACATTCTGCACTAACAATTGGTTTTGAACTATATAATGAAGATACAGACACATATCCATTTTTACAGATCTTAATAAATCAATTTCTTGTGGCTGTGTTGGTACAGCCCCCAGCCATCCCATGTGTCCACAGGATTCGAGGTTGCCATTGCTTCCAACAGCAGCCTGAAAGGACTTGGAGGTGTGGCAGCTGACTGGCACAGGGTGTCTTGTCCTGTAGCATTAGCGAATGTTACTCAAATGTTCTCTTTTGCCTGGGCGGAAAGCCACAATAGGGTCAGTCCTCTTGTGATGAAGAGACAGAAGACAAGGCAGGACGAACCCATCTTGCAGGGACCCAACAAGGTCCTTTACCTGTGGAAACACAAGCATACCCTTGTTCCCAGGTTATTAAAGGGAAGGGGCCTTCCCATTCATGAGTTTCAAGATTATGTACTTTAACATGAGCTTTCCCCTGTTCAAAATTCTTAGAACCCCTGAAATTGCTCTGTATAGGAGGTCCATCCTCCGTCCATTGATTTAAAATATTCAAAACATAACAAACTTTTTCTATATGTTCCTGTGGGGTTAACCCTGAACTCCCCCTTTTTTGTTTCTACAACATAGTTTTAAGGGTGCTGAGTGTGCATTCAATAATGCTTGGCCTGCAGGACAATGTGAAATGCCTGTGACATGCAGAATTCCCCACTGTTGAAGAAGTGTTTGTTTTGTGTGCTGTATAACCTGGGCCATTATCTGTTTTTATGGTTAACTTGACTGGTTAATTCTACAACCACTTTATCAAGGGCAGTTCGTGCAGAGGGGGTGAGTGTTTGAGGAGACGTCAAACCTGGATACCGCTCCAATAATTTAAAGAGGGGATGGAGCTCTTCCATAGAGCTCTTCCAAGAGAGGACAGATCCAATTTATGGTTCCTAAGAGTTTTTGTAAATCATTTAGAGTCTTTATTCCTGTCCTCAGGGTGATATTCTAAGGTTGAATGTTTTGTTCAGATATTTTCCATCCTAAATATTTCCTGCCATTTCTCTTTTTGGGCTGTTTGCTCCGATTCTGCAGCAAGTAAAATGTCATCCATATAATGACAGATTAAAACATTCTCAAAGCACCCTCGTATAGGGCTCAAAACTGCCACTATGAATTGCTGACAAAATTTAGGACTGTTTTTCATGCTTTGTGGCAACACTTTCCAATCACCTCTTTTATGCAGCTGTGCAGCATCGATCAAAGGCAGAGAAAAGGCAAATCGTGGTGCAGCTCGTGGAGCAAGAGTTATCATGAAAAAAAGTCTTTTAAATCAATGACTATGAGAGTCCACGTTTGTGGTAACGTTGTTGTCAAGGGGAGCCCAGGTTGCAAAGCTCCCATATCCTCAATGACCTCATTTATCTTTCTTAGGTTGTGTAAAAGCCTCCAAGCATCACTTTTCTTCTGAATCACAAAGACAGGTGTGTTCTATGGGCTGGTTGTGGGGACTATGTGACCAGCTTTCAGCTGTTCATCCACCAATTTGTGTAATTGCAGCAGCTTTTCTTTTGGGAGGGGCCACTGATCTACCCACAGTGGCTCATCTGATTTCCAGGTTAAAGGTGGGACCTGCTGCAAAATAGTGGCCCCTAGGAAAAATCTGTACTTAAATGTAATCCCCATTGGCTTAAACAGTCTCTGCCCCTTAGGGTAAGAGATCCAGATAACACAAAAGGCCTAACGGAGGTAGATCTCCCTTCTGGTCCCAAAAATAACAAGCTCTCTGCTCTGCTTTGGAGATGTTGGACCACCAATTCTCCCTAATGGGGCATGAGCGTCCATTAAGGGCCAATGATGGGGACATTGTGATGCAGAAATGACTGTAACATTTGCTTCACTATCAACAATTCGTTGCAAATGACCCCTGGGAGCACAAAAAGACCCCTTATCGCTGTAGAGGATCATCTGATAAACAATTCTGCCTTTCCATGCCCAAATGGGCCATATGTGCCTGTTGGAATAAGCACAACTAATGTGTCTTGAATTAATGTCTCTCCAGAGGTGGCCATTAGGAGGGGTAATTTGTTGTCATGGTGTGGCCCCTCTCTGTGCTCTGCTTCGGGTTTCCTGCTAAATTTAAAGGCTGGCCATCCTGGTCAAATTTCGATCGGCATTGACTTACATAATGACACCCTTTATGACAGCGCGAGTAAATTCCAGGTGCTCCCCTTTTATTATTTACTTTTATTTTCGGACATTCTTTTTTCAAATGGCCATACTGATCGCACAAAAAGCACTGCTGTGACTTAGCCGACAATGCTGCAAATGCTTCCACAATCAGAGGCAGATTGTGCTGTCTAGACCCAACATTCATACAAGCATTTAACGTATCACCTATGCTCGGATCTCGTAATGGCTGGAATACTTTCTGACAGTCAGGGTTAGCATTCTCAATAGCAAGTTGTTTGAAAATATATTCGTGTGCTTTCTCATTATCAACCTGTTTCTCCAGAGCCTCATTAAGTTGGTCTCAAAACTTCATAAATGGCTCTTTTGCCTCTTGTTTGATTCGGACAAAAGGCTGTCTCTGTTTACCAATGTCAGGGACAGTTTTCAAAGCCCAGAGTGCCAATTGTTTAGCTTGCTGCAAGCCCGCCTGGCAAATCCTAGTTTGTGCAGCATTGGTGCCAAAATGAGCTTGACCCAGTAATACATCAGCAGTAACCGCCTGCAGTGTTCATGCGCCCTCAATGCTAAGTTTTCAGGAGCCTGGGCACCTGCAAGCTGCCTCATTTTCAGTTCCCACATAGTATATTGCATGTCCGTCATTATCAAATGAAACAATGTTTTGAAATCATTTGGGATAAATACAAGAGTATCACAGAGAGACTGTATCAAATGAGTTGTATATGGAGCCCTGAGTCCATGGTCCATCACCGTTCACCTGATATCTTTGATAAGAGCATACAAGAGACCTTCCCACTGCGGGTCTTGATCCGGCACTGGGAAAGCACACAATACATCTGCATCCCCCATTCCTCTCGCTTCTCCCTTTACAGCTGCCCACTTGTTATAAGGATCTGGGGGATATAAGTCAGGCGCCTTTTCCAGATCCATAGGCCCCGGGTCAAAAGGACCATCCAGGTCAGCATCAGAATTATCAGACGGCAGAACCACAGGAGCAACAACAGCAGACTGACTTTTTGATCTCACAGCAGAGTCTGTCAAAGAGGGTGGTGGTGAGGGAGAAGAAGGTGCCGCTTCTGCCCCTGTGCTTTTGAGACAGCATGAACTTTTAAAGTTTCAGAAATAACTCGCCACAGGCTTAATAAAGTGGCAGCAACTTTATCACTGTTTGTAGCGCAGTCCCACAAATTAACACCACCTTTGTCTCAGATCTCAGGGGTATCAATATTAGTGGAATTAATAGATGGATCGACTTCTCATGCCCAGAGAAGGATGCGTTTCAGTTCTTCCTTATCAACTTTTTTCCCATACTGCTTAAGAATCACAGCAAAAACTTACAGAACATTTTCCTGCTCTTTTGTTAAAGCAGACCCCATAATTCTCAGCTGCTTACCCCCATCCTGCGAGAGGCAGAACGTGCTCACAGAAAACAGAAAGGGCTCACAGAAAATGGCAGACACTTTCATCAGCATCTACTTCTTTCAGTTCTAGGCATACTAGACTGCATCTACTTACCTTTGAAGTTTGCTTAGGTAGATAATGTTGCTGACACGTTGAATAAATATCTACATCATTAAATAAGAAACCTCATGAGATGAAGTCTGAGTTGATATGGCTGTGGCTGGATTTCTCTGATTTCAGAGTGAGTCTTATAAGCTAAATTAATAATTTATATCTGTACTATTCACCATCAGAGACATCAGATCTCATTAATACTACTAAGTGAAAAAAGTCTCAATGTCAATTCCTGTCTCGTGTTGAAAAGCAAGTTCCGTAAAAGTGTTATCAAACTGTCGGGCGTTCATGCACCTGTGCACTATTGCTCAGTAGGAATTTTGCTACCTATTTTGAAACTCAGTGAATTATGTGAGAGCTGAGGCTAAGAGAAAAAAGCATACATAGAAAAATATCAAAAGATCCTTTACAAGATGAAAGATATGTTTTCTGATTATAGTTTTAATATATCTTCTTGATATTGTCTTGATAACTGATAACTTACATACTGCTCTGGATTTGTACAATAGCATTCTCTTAAACTTAGACACACTCAAAACATTCATGTTTTATCTGACAAAGTCTGTGATGAGGGATTGGACTGATGTTGGCCCCAATGCATAGCTTTTCCTTGATCCTCCTGACTCCTGCTCCTATTACAACTGAGTAGAAAGTCCAGTACTGCATCTCAGCTGCTAGTAACAACTAAAAGCTGCAAGACAGAAAACAGTGACCTCTCAAACTGCCTATGTGGCAGCTCCTAGTTAAACAAGTTTGCTTAAAGCACTGTTTGACAATGCAGCAGAGTGAAGGAAGGGCTTAGGAGAAACAAACTGTTCAATTCAGATCATACAAAACAAGGAGTAAACGTAGTGTCTCAATGAACATTTTAAACAGGACTGTGGGGTGCTCTGTCAGCATTCCCACACAAAGCCACCAATAAAAATTCTTTCATGCCAATTACTTGACTTCGCATTAAGTAAGGAAGTGACAATCAAAGGATCAGTAACATTTAATAACACGAGCAATGGCTTTCAGAAACCATGACTTTATGTTTTTCTTATCCTGAATTTCTGATTATTTTTGGTTATTCCACCATCTTCTCTAATCTAGAAGGTTTCTGGCTATAACAAATTGCAAAATATTCCAAACTATGAACAACATAAAAAGGCAAGTGACACTGGCTGATGTTCAGATGTGAATTTAATTGGACATGATGACATCAATAGAATCACACAGACCTGTCATCAGTATAATTTTGCTGAAAACAGAAATTTACTGACAGAGGAGTCCCTGTAGCCAACAGAAACCTAAATAGTAGTGCTTATTCAGCCCAAAAGAACATTCAAGAGACCTGCCAGCTTGACAGACAAATGCTTTGCATATTAATGCATTAGAAAAACAGAGGAATGGGAAAATGCAAAAGCGTCAATAGACTATCTAATAAAATGATGAACTTATCTACTGCTCTTTCAGTTACTTTGTTCTCCATAACTAATCTGTATGATGAAAGTTTTCTTAAAAAGCATATCCAATGAAACAGTGTGAGTAGCCTAGCACATGTTTGCCCTAAGGCAGTACAGGAAACTGCCATCTGTAAGAGACAGCAAAGGTCTGTAACTGTAAAGGCTTAGCTTACTTACAGGGTGAGCAAAGCGTTGTTCTTAACACATTCGGGACCAGCAAAAAACATACATATAGTCAGTTGCAGCAGCTCAGTTGATAGGTAGTAACTGGTTAAGCTCTGCATTTTAGTTGTTCTTGTTTGTGTCTGTGCAATGCAAACAGTCCTACATTTGAGACTAATTATATTGAAGCTAAAGAATATTTGAAATGTATCTTTACTCCTTCTATTGCTAGGAGGAATTACAGAAACACACACTAGCTCTACTAGTTGCTATGACATTGTCCAAACAACAGTAAGGTAAAAAACATAAACAATGCTGATGAAGCACTGAAACCACTTAAGATTAACTCTTTGCATAGTAATGGATGGCAGTCTTATATTTCTTACTGTCATGTAAAATTGTATGGGTTTAGACTTTTTCTTTCAATAGAAGATGCTTACTAATGTTCACAAGGTTTTAATCAGCTGTTCTTCTGTTACAACTTCTGTATTTATTGCCACATTTCAAAAAATGGTGACCTTTTTTCTGTGATAAAAGGTAAAAATCTGGGAAATACAGAAATTACATATAGAGAATAAAAAGAATAATAAGCTTTCACTACGTCTAGTGAAACCTTAAATTTATATTGTAAATACTTATTTTAATGCTTTAAAGTGTTTGGATGGCTAATGATGCAGAGGTGAATAACCAGTGCTGTGCTTCTCAAGGGAAATGAGCCACTGACATTGAGGGAGTTTTTGTAATAAAAAGGAAATTACTTTCTTTATATCCTTTTTGTAACAGTAAGTTTACTCTGACAAATCCAAACGTAGAACAAATATGTTTTATCCTTTATTCCCTATTGAACTTACAATTGTTACATTTTGGCTTAAAGTAGCTGAAGAACACAAGCTTTAATGCAAATCACCTCCTCTGTGAAAAGAAATTATTCTAACAATGGTAGTAAACATCTTGGTTGGTAGAAGTTCTCCAGGTCTCCACCTTTCAGTAAAAAGCAGCGGGAATTTTAAAGGAAAGTTCTATTTTCTTTTTTAATTTTTTTTGTGATTGCCATAGAATTTTATAGAGTTCTCTATTATGCATGCTGTATGCATATTTCATATAAAAACAAACCACGCATATGTTCCTTCTCCACTTTAATTTATATTTTTTACAGAAAATTAATTACTCCCTTCTTTCTACTTCCATCTTTCTTTTTGCCTTTAAGTAAATATTTTAAAATAGCATGGTTGCATCTACTATTGGCTACTTTCTTCTCAGATAAGAAGATCACTGGCACTTACATCTGGAAACAACGAAATGAAAGCCTCATTATGAAAAACACACAGGGAATATATATTTAGCCACCCAGCTTGAAAAATTTTCAATGCAATTAATATTAGAAATATAGAGTTTGAAAAAAGGTTCATTTTAAAGGAAGTCAGTTTCTAGTAAGAAACACACAACAGTATGGGTGTGCTGAATTGAGAAAGAGCTTTGGTATTAGCTTTTTATATCTTCTCATGCTCCTGAATTTTCATACATGGTGGAATGCCAATTGGATTGTTCTGTTTTTTTTGTGCAATTTGTCCCTTAAAGCATTAGTCTACTGAGATAAAATGACAGTGTTGCCAAATTTTTGTTATTTTGTCAGCAGAAGCTTTGACTTGTGACACTGACAGAGTGGCAGGATAAACTTGAGTGTTAACAGCAGTATTAGAAATGTTTGCAGGTACAGTAGTACCTAGTCCACAGGCCATTTTTGTGAAAGCAGTCCTATCTTTTTTGAGAAATCTGAATTTAAGTTTATTCTCCTTTATGCTGTCAAATAAATCCTTAGCCTTTTCCTCTTACGTTTAATTTTTTTTTCCCTTCTGTGAAGGAAACTCAGAAGCATTTAAAATTTATTAATTTTCTTTCTTTTTTTTTTTTTTTTTTACAAAGAAGAAATACAGAAGAGCTTGGAGCAGGATTTCTTAAACTCCATCTGACATTAGTTCAAATTGCTACTAATGATTGAGGCATGGGGTTAAAAGCCTGGGTTCAAACTGGAGAAGCTGAATTGCTGCTGTGAATCCACATCCATATAATATGAAAACATCTGACCAGCTTCTGCAGCTGGTGCTGACCAAAGTTTACTTTTTTGATTACTCAAGCCCTAAATCACCCAGCAGTGTCCCAGAGTATTTTTTCATAGCATATATAAAAGTAGATTGGAGCAAGCAACTACTATTTCACTGCTATACCATAAACTACTATGAAGTCATCTAGTACTTGCATACTCAGTTACCAGTTCAGACTTCATCTGTAAAGTCTTCAGTTTGTTATTTAGAGATTAGAAGACTGCAAGATGCGTACAACCATGTATAATCAAATATGTATATTTAAAAGTAAAAAATTAAAATTATGAATATTGATGAAAAATAGACGCAAAATACTTGAAAGCTGTGCATATGTTATATTCTGTAATATCACTGTTCCCCTGTGTTCTACACACAGAGGGCAAATTTAGCCCTTATTTGTTTGCGTGTTGGATTTGCTTTTGCTGCATAAGGTAGGTAGCTTAGAAAAAAGCCCACGTAGCTGGTGGTCACTGCCCAGACAGTGGGGGACAAATTAGGAGCTACTTGCTATTTTTTTCCCTTTTACAGTTTCAAGCTCTCAGTCAGCATGTGAATCTCTTCTCTACAGTTAATGCTTCATTGGAAATAGAAATATCAATTTCTATCTGAAGTAAACTGTATAAAGTGTTAACATTAACCTTAAGAACACTTTTGCTTGAAGCAATCTTGTTAAGGTTCAAGGGAATCAGTATTTTCCAGCAGATTGTGAAAGCCTGATGGACCATGTCCACTGAGTTTAGGAGTTAATGAAAATGCCAATGGACTTGCTGTCCTGATCTATAGAAATGACATTCATAAGCACTGGGCAACCGTGAGTAACCATGAGTAAATTTCCTCATTCCTTTTACCAGATGAAACTACTCAGAAGGGCCTTTCTTTTTTTTCTTTTACTCCAATTTCTTTTGCCTGTCTTCAGTTGTCATTTAATTGGAAGCAATAATAAAGGGTTTGTTTTTTGTCAGGTATCAAAAATTGAAATCTGATTTAAAGATATTACTGTTCAGCCAAGGTATTTTGCCAAGCCAAAGTGTAGATATTTTTCACCAAAAAAAAAAGTTAGCAAAACTTTCTGTTCATCTGAAAAGTATGGTAAAGTAAGATTCAACAAAATTAGTTTCATGAAAGCCATTGAAGAGACTTAGGAACTGACAAGGTAATTATCTCATGATCTCTGCTTGTGTTGTCAGTTAAAGCAATGAATGGTAACTGCTTTCCTAAAAAGCCAGTCCTGGAACATAAGTGAATAAAGTTACTGAGATTACTTTATTAAGTCATATAAGTGCATCTGACATCTTGTTTTCTAGAAGAAATTTCTAAAAATTGAAAAAAAACTTTCACAGATTTCTAACCTACAAGAATTTACTAATAAGAAATTTTGCCAAGTGGGGAAAAAAATCAAAGGTTTTAAAGTCTCCAGGGCATTTCAGGTTTTACAAAGTCAGTGGCAGTTACAAACGATTTAAAGGAGACATGTAAGAATGCTGTAGTGGCACTGTCTTTAATAATGCAGGATGAAAACAAGAATGTATTTCACAAAACAGTCACACTATGACTGAAAATTAGGCTGCCTAAGGCAGGTGAGGTCTGCTTTATTTGTAGATTTTAGTAATCTTTTTTTCAGTTTTGAATGGTGGGGAAAACTATTACAGGGCTATAATAGAGGATGAAACCTGTCCTCCAAACTTTTGTGCTTATAAATATGCTATTCTTCCTATTATTTTGTCTGAAAAGAATCAGCCTTTCCTTAACAGCTTCTGATGTGCTCTGATGTGATTTCCATATACAAATAACAGCAGTAACTTTTCTCATTGTAATACCCACAAATACCACACGAAGTTTATATTAGTCTTCTGGTGTAGGCACAGGAGTAGAAGCAATTTATATATGCAGTTCTCAGTACTCACAAACCACACATTCCATAGCATTACAGGGAAACTGATGACATGGCAGTCGAGGATTTACTCTCACATATAGAACAGCTTGCACACAATGTCATTACAAAGATGCAAGCAGGACCAATGTAGTTCTGAAGGAGAATCTATATTATGCTGTGTAAAGCGTTTGACACTGTCCCACACAACATCCTTGTCTGTAAATTGGAGAGACATCAATTTGATGGATGGACCACTTGGTAGATTAAGAACTGGCTAGATGGCCGCACACAAAGAGTTGTTATCAATGGCTCAATGTCTGGCTGGAGGCCAGTAATGAGTGGTGTCCCTCAGGGATCGGTGTTGGGACCAGTCTTGTTCAACATCTTCGTTGCTGACATGGACAGTGGGATTGAGTGCGCCCTCAGCAAGTTTGCCAAAGACACCAAGCTGTGTGGTTCGGTTGATACACTGGAGGGAAGGAATGCCATCCAGAGGGACCTTGACATGCTTGTGGGGTGGGCTGATGCCAACCTCATGAAGTTTAACCATGCCAAGTGCAAGGTCCTACACCTGGGTCGGAGCAATCCCAGGCACAACTACAGGTTGGGCGGAGAAGAGATTCAGAGCAGCCCTGCGGAGAAGGACTTGGGGGTGTTGGTCGATGAGAAAATGAACATGAGCCGGCTTCAGTGTGCTCTTGCATCCCAGAAAGCCAGCAGTATCCTGGGCTGCATCAAAAGGAGCATGACCAGCAGGTCGAAGGAGGTGATCCTGCCCCTTTACTCTGCTCACATGAGACCTCACTTGGAGTATTGTGTGCAGTTCTGGTGTCCTCAGCATAAAAAGGACATGGAACTGTTGGAACAAGTCCAGAGGAGGACCACGAGGATGATCAGGGGACTGGAGCACCTCCCGTATGAAGACAGGCTGAGAAAGTTGGTGCTTTTCAGCCTGGAGAAGAGAAGGCTGCGTGGAGACCTCATAGCAGCCTTCCAGTATCTGAAGGGGGCCTATAGGGATGCTGGGGAGGGACTGTTTATTAGTGACTGTAGTGATAGGACAAGGGGTAACGGGTTAAAACTTAAACAGGGGAAGTTTAGATTGGATATAAGGAGGAAATTCTTTCCTGTTAGTGCTGTGAGGCACTGGAATAGGTTGCCCAGGAAGGCTGTGAATGCTCCATCCCTGGCAGTGTTCAAGACCAGGTTGGACGAAGCCTTAGGTGATATGGTTTAGTGTGAGGTGTCCCTGCCCACGGCAGGGGGGCTGGACCCTGATGATCTTAAGGTCCTTTCCAACCCTAACTATTCTATGATTCTATGATTCCATCTATTTTCACAAACCAAAAGGTATTACATATTTAACTCAATTTTAATTGCTGAAGAGTTTTGTTTGTTTGTTTAGAAGTGAATTAGTAGTTCAATTTCAGTCATTTTATTTTACAGTTAGAGTTCACAAACCTCACTGACACTTTGGATTCCTGCAGTAAACCATGAGGACTGTAACAGATAAGGCAAAACAGGAGCTAAGGGAAATTAGCTTTAAACTTAATTGAATCAATGACTTATTCAATGAAACAACACAAGGACACATCCAGCTCACCTGGGAAAAAATAGCTCACAGAACGACCTAGCCTGAGGAATTCTTTCCCAGAAAAAGGGTTATAGAAATTAACAATGAATTAGAGAAGGGAGGAAGAGGAAGGAAAGCTTGAAACTATTTTCAAGTTAATCCAGGATTCATTTATGTATTTTGACTCTGTTGCTGTAGAAGGACAGCTGCAGATTCCCTTTGTCCTTCCTGTGTTCCTTTTCGTAAATCATGAAAATGATCAAAGGTACCAGGATGCTTTAAAGACAGATTTTATGGAAATATGGGGAGATAACATTTAACATATTATCACATAGCTTTACGTTCTTTACATTTCATATTGAGCCAGAACTAGGGAGAGGCAAACCCCTGCCACCCAAACTCCTAGTCTTCTAACAATGAATGGCACTTTGTCATTGACTTGTGAAACTACAACTTCATCTAGCTTTTCTTTTTTTTTTTTTTTTAGTTACCGTGCAGAAACGCATTTGATTCCTGATACCTAAAAAGGCTGAGTAATTTGTTACAGATTTGATTTTCTTCCATTTTGTCAGAACAACTTACAGTGTTGCAATATTTGGGCATACTCCTATAAGGATGAATCACTGTATTCAATGGAGCTCAAATATTTTACATGGCATTTTTATCTGACTAGTTGAAACCATGGTTGTGATGTGCTTACACTAACCAGCAGGTGACATGTTCAGGTCAGCTATGTATTTAACTTCAGGATTTGTTTTTTGTCCTGGGAAGCGTGTTCACTGTCTTTTTCATGCATTCATAGCCATCTGTTCAGTTTGCATTTTGCCTGCTCATGATGCAATATGCCAATGCCACAAGATCATAATTAAAATAACAAGAATTAAAGTTACATCCCAAAAGCTAAAAGTCCTCTCTGTATAGCATTGTCATACATTGTAGGACTATAAAATATCTATTTCTTGTTGCTTTAGGAAGACAGGAAAACAACTAAAACATGAGAAAGGTAAGAAGCAGAATAAAACCAAGTGAAATGATATCATTACAGTGATCAAAACTGAAAGGTAATAAAAGGCTGAGTAACTTTTTGTCCACGCCAGGCTGAAAGAGGATTCAGCCTTGGGAAAAGAAAAACAAACCCAACAAAGCAAAGGTTTCTTGTTTTTTGAAGGGCTGAGATAATACTACAGCCAAATACAACACAAAACTAAGTTTTCACACAATCTCACAAGGCCATCCAAAATCTTATTTTGAGAGTCCAAACATTGAATAAGTTCTTCACAAGCCCTTTAAGAGTGACAAGTTTCAGGAGTTTCTGTTTTCTTCCACCTCCCCCACCCCCAGTATTAAAACAGTAAGTGTTTTAAAAAATAATCATATAACCAAATATTGGAATTAAGATCATTTCACAATTCCCATCCTGACTCTAAATTGCATTTAGCTACACATGAGGAAAAAGAAATCCAGTCTGCCTGGTATGCTATGGCAATGAATATTGTAACACAATAGATCTAGAAAAATTCAGAAAAATCTGTGAAGCGAAAAAAGAAAGACAACACCTCCCCCAAAGCACACCAAAAATAAAAGAAAAAAAAAGCGCAAATAGCAGCACAGCTGATCCTTAAAGGACACCAAGAGAGGAAAACACCAGAAATTTTATTCTGCTAAATGACAATATATTTCATTCACTGGTACACAGTTGTGTTTCAAAGAACTACACATATGCAAAACCAAACATAAAAGCATGAAAAAGAAAAGCTTTTCAAATGAAGAGCAGTAACCAGAGAAGGGACTATTCCCTACTCTTTTTGCCATTAAACCCTGCTAAACTCATATTTTTCAAATAGCACTATTTTTCAAATATATTAAAACATTTGCCAAAGCCCTCTCTGAACACTCCACTATTTAGGAAAAATAGAGATTTGACTATCCTCTAAAAAGCAGTCCTGTAAATGGCAGAGGGCACTGTTCATTGCTTCTATGCATCTGACAAAACAAGGTATTTAAGGTGAAATGAATTGGGTACATTAGTTTAATCATATCCACACAAGGCAGAAATGCCAAAGAAATAAGATTTCTTTAATTTTTTTTTTTTTCCTAAGAAAGTTTCAAAGTAAGGCCAAGACCTTTATAAAATGGAATTTCAAGCCCCTACTGAAAATGTATCTACTGTCTAAAAAGAAAATAACTTAAATGAAGAAATTACTACAGGGTGTCTGTTGATACCAATAAATATGCTTTAACAGTTAATCTCCTTGAAAGGCTATTAGAACAGAGATAATAACAAGAGCAGCTCTCCATACATATTAACTGTTGGGATAATAGTACAAATTCAGTTGCTAAATGTTAACACTTAACTTGCTATTGTCTGCACCCAAAGAAGGCTTAATTACACCTGTAAGTATCTAAAGTAACCATTTTAACTGGGGTAGTGCTTCAGATTCATGCTGGTGATTTAGGATTTTTTTTATAAGCCCCTCTTTTTGTACATAATAACAGATGTATCAATGTTCACTGCAATCAACAGGAAGAAGTATGTCACTACAATTGGTCTGATACGAGAATAAAAGGGAAATACTTTGACTTAATTTCAAATTGCACCATTGATCCTGAGATATTGTTCACTCCCTGCCCTTGCGAAGTCCCTATCACATGTTCCTGAGGGCAGCCATCACTATTTCATAGTTTGGTTACTTTATTAAGGGCTTTCAACCACCAACAAATGAAGGTGTAAATACAACTACACAATTCTGTCAACTCTTCAAAAATTGTTCTGTAAATCAGAAAGGAAATCAGGAGTGACCTCCCCATATTCAAAGCATATAAGTAAGAAGAAGAGACTAATAAGCAAAAATTCATGTGCATAGATTACAATTGACAGGGAATTCATAGATTAGTAGGCAGATTAGCTAACCAAATCAAAGTCTAATTTCACAGTCATGTATGTACAAGCATTAAAACTAATGGGCCATTCAACTCAGTTGAGTCTGTTGTCTTTATACTCTTCGTAAATTCAGTACTTCTCTAGCCAAAGAACTCAAATATTACTCACCCTTCTTAATGCTGTAAGGGTTACTGCTTGTCTGGCTAACATAAACCAGCAGAATAGACAAAATGAGATTTGTATCAGAGTCAAACATTTCTTAATTCTGAGTCTTGATCACTGAGATGTTGAGGACAACTCAATGGGCTCAGTGTGTTTTGATTCCATAAATGTCATAATATAGCCTAAATGGCAACAGTTCAATCCTAAATTGCTAATGAAAGCAGTTACAGAATAAAATGTTTTTATGATTGTACAGTAGCAGAAACACCAAGAACCCATTTAGCTCATTTGTTATCCCAAAAATTCAATGTCAGTTCCTTCACTGAAAGCATTTGCTTAGGTGACCTAGACAACTGAGAGAATTATTCTTTAAATACTTCCTTATAGAAGCTTTACCAAATTTTAACAGATTCAGGAACAGAACTTTAGTATTATGCTTCCCTTCACTGAGGAAAATGGTAAAAAGTGAAGGAATACTTTCAAAACTGAGTAATTTCAGAAATCTCAATTTGAGTTGTCAGGTTAACTGTAACATGAAGGAACTTGAATATTTGTACCAAATACAGCAGTTACTGCTTGGTTTAGAGTGAGTATCCAAGCCCCATCTTAAGAAAGAGCCTTTAGGCACCAATTGATAGTGTGACTTTCTATACTGAAAGATGCCAACTGAATTCAGTGTACCTAAGTGCAGCTAAAAACTGTTGCTTTGGTAGGCGAAATAAGTCTACAGTTCATAGAACATGAGCTGATTGTGATCCATTAGTCACATTGAAAAATAATTGATTCCACACAATTCCATTCCTTACAATGGAACAGCTCAAGAAGGAGGATACTCACTTTTTGGAGCAAACAGAACGGCTGTGCTCCACCAGACTGGAGATGTCACATTAGAGAGAACTGAGAGAGGCTAAATTATTTTCCATGAATTGTTTTAGGTGGAAAAAAAAAAAAAAGAAAAATCAGGGTTGGGTTTTCAGACTCATCAGGAGTGGTACCATTTACTTTCATTCCCCAGTAGCTGAGTAGTTTAAGAACTCAAATTAAGACCTGTACAGAACTCAGTCCTTAACCCAAGAGAATCAGAGATGAAGTCTTCCATTTTATAATACCATCCTAAAGAGTAAGTTACAGGAATCAACTTTGGCAAGTCTCCCAATCCCCAGTGTTGGTGGTTTTCCATTTCTTATTACAGATGCAAGATCAAGGAAGAAAACTGCTTCACCTGTACCTCCTGGGCAAAGACATATCCAGCACATGAAAAAGCTGAGTAAAATTGAAACCTTCAGAAAGAGAATTCACATAAACAACAAGACAGTTTTCATTTCTATTGGAATATTACTAGTGGGGACAACTTTAAAATCTGTGATGCAGCACTAAAATATTCATTAAATATCCCCATTATGAATCCCTGGAGCCATTCATGCTGGATTTCTGTCCAAAATACTTCTGTCAAAAAATACATGTTTTCAAACCAAAAATAAATATGTAAATAAAAGCATTATTAAAAAAAAAACAAACAACAACCTGTTAATGGTGCATTGCCTTATAAGTTCCTGTTGCATTATCTCCAGGAGTTTATGTAGCAGTGAACAAAATTTTCTTGAGAATTAACCCTTGGGTTAACAGGTCTGTTTCGCTTCAACACCTTTATTATAGCCGAGAAACCTCATCAGCACACACTAGCATATCATATCATTTCAATACCTCATTACAATATTTATTCTAACTTATATTGCTAACAGAATTCCTTCAGTATGTTGATTCAGCCCACCTTTTTCTCTTCAATAACAAATACAACTAGTAAAGGGAAATAGCTAAAAAATAGGGTACCATGCTGTTTGATATTTCCATCAGCTGAAACATTCTTCTCTACCTCAATTCTGCAGTCAAAACATAACTAAAAATGTAGCTTAGTTTCAAAGGATCGAATCTGATTTCTACATGTTCAAAGGTTAAGGGGCTCTTTGTTTTACTTTTACACATAGAACAGAAAACCTTGCCACCAGCCACTTACTCATGTCATTTAGACCCTGAAGTGCTCATATATACTTACTTGCAGATACACTGCTTGACACAGTATGTATTGCAAAAGTTTATCACATATCAGAAAAAGCTGGCCTTATTTTATGTACCAAAACCTTTTACTAGAAATGTTGAGTTTCAGCTAAAAAAAAAATAAGCATTTTTTGGGCAATGATGTATTCTATATCTGAACTGTAGTTATCCTGCAAGCCGATCTGCTTCAGTTGTCAGTATGCTATCAAGGCTTACACAGAGGCAGATGTGGATAAAATGCTGATCCTGGTAAAATAGTTGGTGAAACCCTTACCTCCTGTTTGGCTGCAGGAAAAGCAGGAAAATGCTAAGTGAAAGTTTCCAGTAAATAAAAATCCGACTTTTACCAATGCTTCCAAATGCATAGGGTTATTATGTAAATTAAACTGTTTCTTGCAACTCTAATCAGCTGTGGCAGCTGAAAAATTTTCATCATATGCACCTAATAGCAGGAAAGTTGAAGGTTCAAAGCTTACTCTTCAGGTGTCTTATTGCTCATTATTGATACATTGCAATCATGAAATCACACTCCATGAGTAGAACAAAAAAAAATGGACTCACCATATACGAAACACATGAATAAAATACAGGAGGTGTGGAGGTAAATAAAAAACTAAAAGAAATACATTTGCACAATAAAGAAATGCACATACTTGACTGATACAGGGAGAATTTCCAATTAAACTATATATTATTGGTATATTGCACCATATAATGGGATTTATCATCAGATTTTCCCTCAGTGCTGAATCAAATATTGGTATGCACAGTTTCTTAATTTTTTATTTATACTTACCATTTGACTCAAAGGATTGAATTTCCTTTTGCTCATCCCTGACAAGAAATTCCAAAGATAAGTAATATGATACACAAATTTTTGCAATGCATGTCCTCGTTTTCCTTAGTGCTATCCTGGTATCTCTATAGAGGTATTTTTCTCCTCTCTTTTCTAAGAGACACTTTAGTTTCATTAGTGATAAACTGGTTTAGTTTAGGGTTTTGTCTTTTGGACTAACAACATAGTATTGAAAGACATCAAGACCTTCTGAAAATCCTCACATAGCTTCCAATTCATACAACTCACACATGTTCCTGCTGACACCACCTGCTTCTTGGACAGAGTGGAACCCAGTTCTCCCACTGATATTCAGTGGACCTTTGTGACCATCAGTGTTTGTTGGCCTTTTCCGCTTTCTTCTGCGTTCACCAGCTGTCCTTGAGACTTTAAATTTCCCTAGCCTTTTCCAGTAATCTCAACTATTCCCATACTCGACATAGCTAATATAAACAGAATTAAATTTTTAATTGTATTTGGTATTTTTGGAGATATATGTTAGAGCTAAATATGAATGTCAAAGGAAAAGTGTCAGCTGCTAATGTCTGCTAATGCTGACTCCATGTATAGCTGTCAAAAGTAAACCTGGACTGTGTCATTCTCCATCTCAGTTATCCAAAATACGACTATTGAGTTTTCAGAAAGCAGGAATTAGTAAGCAGTTGGAAATCCCCTCCCTCCTTTTCCCCATAATAGAATCACAGAATAGTTAGGGTTGGAAAGGACCTTAAGATCATCTAGTTCCAACCCCCCTGACATGGGCAGGAACACCTCACACTAAACCATATCACCCAAGGCCTCGTCCAACCTGGTCTTGAACACTGCCAGGGATGGAGCATTCACAACCTCCCTGGGCAACCCATTCCAGTGCCTCACCACCCTAACAGGAAAGAATTTCCTTCTTATATCCAATCTAAACTTCCCCTGTTTAAGTTTTAACCTGTTACCCCTTGTCCTATCACTACAGTCTCTGTGGAGGCAGTGTTATGGCCCCTGAATATTTTGGTGGATAAAGCCTGGTGTCTCATATGTCACTCAGAAGAAAACTGCTGCAGGAGATTGCTCTCTTGAAGCATTATTATACCCACTATTCCTCTGTATTAAGACCACTTGAAGCACAGACTGAAAGATAAAAGCTTTCAGACTTGATTTCTCATAAGAACTCCATGAAAAGTCAGGATTTTTCTCTAACTACATAAGCATATACGTTTTTCTTCAAATATATGCCAAGATGTACAATATCAAGCCATGTAATTCAAGCCTCTCAGCCATTTCAGTGTGCCATTCTCAAATACATATAGAAACATCTTCATATACAAAAACTGACTTCAGAACTGGTGTCACAATGTATTAACTGTACTAATGCAGTCAATAGTGCATTTATAAAAGCTCTGTCAAAATAAACATTAAGCAAATCATGTTTTTCCACCCCTTCAAAAATTACATTATGTCAAATGAGTGGTTAAGACCAAAGGATCCTATGAAATTTTTGTGGAGTTGTATTTTTACACAAGAATCATGCTTTATTTTGTTGCTCTGAGGCGCAGTTGAAACAGCGTCCACTGACCATTAATAACCAAGACAAATCCAAATAATTTCATTTCTTGTTAATGTCCACTTGCATTATTCTTTTTTAGGAAAGCAAAGACATTATGCTTCCAAGACTTACATAATATATTGTGTTAATATTTAGTAAAAGTATGCTATTTTATTCTTTTTAATAATATGTTTATATTAATTTTTCAAGAATTGCTTGGTTTTACTTATGATTTACTGGCATGAGCAATTCCTATTACATACCTTCAATTCCACCTTAGTACTTCCTCCTAATGGTTTAATTTATTCTGTATTTCCATTTTTTGGTAGGTTGTAGGTTCATATGTAAGCATATTAGTTGAAGTGAAGAATATGAGGCTCACTGCATGTTAGCAGCTGGAAAACATTTGCTTCATTTTTCCCTGTCATCCTCTTACATAAATGTACTTTATGTAGTACATATCTGTAAGCTGTCTTTTCACTGCCTTTTGTAAAACTTCAAACTCTAGCACTTTTTAGACAATAACTGATGAATGGAAAGCTGAATTTGATTGCATCATGTAATAAAGATCTGTAAATCTTACATATGCTGATCTGCAGTATATCAGAAGCCATACAAGCTCTTCAGCTAAGTAGTACAGGACAAAACAACTATAATGAAGGAGAAGATTTTGCAGTTTAGTTTTACAGTTTTAGTATATGGTTATTACACTTAAATTCTTCCAAAGTCCTGTCACAGCAATTACTTTTTAGATAAAAGAATTCTTTTTAGTTTAAGGTGCTTCCAGAGGTGACTTGTAAGATATTTTTATGTCGCCTGTGTGAAATTTGCCATTTCAGACATTTACCATGAGTGAATTCTATAGACACAACTTTGAAAATTTTTATTAATCATGCCAATCAGAGTCTGTGCCCATAGCTTTTAATTCTTTTGGTACTTAGGACAAACTCTGTTCTTCGCTTTTCTGCTTTAAGTATCTAAATTAGTCTAATTGAAAAACATTTCATTTGGAATTCTATTTGTCCCAGATGGATTCTCTCTTTTTACCTATTACTTTTTCTCCACTGATGCGTGCTCCTCTACAAGAGGGACTGTTTATACTTGCTCTATGAAAGCTACCAAGTACATGTTACTGTAGAAAAGGGCCTAGGCTTTCAGCTGTACAACAGTTTATTAGTTAACCACAATAAGAATATGCTAGCAAAACATTTAATCATACATGATATCTACATCATTCTGCATATACAAACCCTGAAGCAAAATTTGAAACACTTTACAGGCTTAAGTAAAAAAAAAAAAAAAAAGAAAAATGAAGAATTAAATTTAAGCCTCCCTTTAAATCTAGTCAACTAACTAAATCTCATAATGTCAAACATCAAATGTGTAGCCAGTAAATAGGTTCCATCTTTAAAGCAAGAAGAGAAATAATATACACAGAGTGCTATTGTAGTTTACCCACTGATTCGTTATGTTCTCAATAATCCAGAGACTGGGGATTCTCATTTATCATGAGACTATTTTTTGTTACTTAATCTTCTTTCCTTATGATCCCAACCTGGTGTCCGCTGAATTAAAAAGAAACAGATCGGTGACTTCAAGGAGCATTCACTTAGCTGCAGAACAGAGATAAGACTCATTTCAAAGTACAGGCAAATGTCAGAGTCTGGAATTGAGGCAGAATCACCATCAGCCTTGGCACCACTGAGGGATGAGGTGTCAAGATGGACAGTCTGAATGGGGTCCTCCAGTCTTTAGCCCTTCTGGTAGATCAGCAAAATGCATATGCTCTCTCCCCACCTCACTAACCGCTATGCATCAGGTTGTTTCTGTGCCCTGTTTGGCTCAAGTAGAATGAAGCATTAGTCTTTATTCCGTGCACAGCCTTAATCCTGTTAGAGTATTTTGCACAATAAAAACTTCTTACAGGAGTGTTCTGTGACTATTATTCTTTGTCTGCTATAATGAGTATTTTTACTGGAACTTATAAAGTATCACACTGAATAGTATCTTTTTCATAGCAGTCTTACTACTATTATTATATCCAATAGAACATACAGAGATTCAGTGATATTAATAACCATAAAAGCAAAATGTTAGCTTGAAAAAGCTATTCATTCATGCAGTGCTAGCCAATAGGAATAACATAAAAATGTTGTTCAGATGTGCAGTGTATAAGTAAATGAATATTTTATCTATTTAAATCATGAAAGTGCAAACTTCATATACAAAAGCAAAATTGTATCTCTATATTTACCTCTATATTTTTCTCTCCTAGAGTGCTAAACCAAAAAAGCACTCTGAATAAGTTGCTATACTTATTCATAACAGTTAATAGCAATTCTTCCACTTAAATAATTTGAAATCTTTGCTGGAACTTTGTGTTTTCAACTGAGATAAATAATTTTCATGGAAACAGAAAGTATTTTTTCTAGTCTTGAAAGATCTATCCATGTCAAAAAGGAAAAGATGGTGACAGAATATCAAAGAAAGCTCAGCAATCACAACCTAACACTGTACCTGAAAACAAATAATCCTGGATTTCAAAAACTATGTTGATAGCTACAGCTAAAATCTCAGATTTTTTTTTCAAAAAATATAGGAATTTATTTAGTAGCTTAATAGATTGTGCTGCCACCTAAAACCTTAAAGCCTATGAATATTGTTGAGATATCAAGATAATTCTTGTTCAGCATATGTATGTGTCTATCATTAGAAAACACTGAAGTCTGATTTGAAGCCATAAACACTGAAACATATACATCTTAAATGCACAAAACTTTTTTTTTTTTTAAATACAGGGAATCTTGTGCATTTTCACCCCTTAGAGCACAGCTCAAATTCAGTTCAATCATGACATTGCCTTTTATTTTATTTTCATTTAAAGAAATGTAAACCCTTATTAATATGTATTCAAAATGCAAGCTTCAATTCACATTTGTTTTACAATTACTTACCTGACAACAGTTTCACTACACAGATTTACACTGTATAACTAAGATTAATTCTAGACTGCAACTGGTGCCAAATTAATAGTTGTTTAGATCAAAGAAGTCAGTGTAGCCAGAAGTTTATATGAAATGGTTCACTCTTTCACGATGAAGTCCCCAGGGAGCATGAAGCTACTAAAGGTTCAGTCAGTTGCAACCGTATCCTTTACTACTTCTGGTCCACAACTAAATACAAAAACATTTTACAAAGGCAGTAACTTCCACTGAAAAATAAGTTCTAAGCTTATTACTTTTGATTTGAGCTAAAATCAAAATAAACTCTTCAATGTAAACAGGCTTGTTACACTAACGCAGCTTGTGCTGGAACCTCCTTAACATCAATACACTTAAATAGGAACTGTTGCTTTTTATTGACCATCTCTATACTACAGAACTGGCTTAAATCTTCGCCAGTTCCTCTTGATAAAAAATTACTGGTAACTTAAGGATTTTTTCATAGTCTCTTTGGATATCATTAAGAAGATTTCTTAATGAGGTCTAAACACATTCTGTCTCCTAGCAACTGAGTTAACAATTAATGAAATAACTTAAAACGTTGTTCCATTAGCCCACAACTGGGACAGAGAAAAACCTATTTGTATTCTGAAGTACCACCAAGAAACTGTTGGTGCTTTCTCTCATGGTGACGTTCCTGCAAAGTCTGTAACTGGCACAGTTCCTTCCTGGCATGTTTGCATTGCTGGAAATAATACAATATGATTGCTTTGCTTTTGCTCCTTTGTTGAAGCTGTGACAATAACACTATCACTGTGGGTACAAATGAGGTAGCAGGGACAAAAAGCATAACTTAAAATCTTCACTGAAAACCTTCTCATGTTTCTCTGCTTAAAGCCCTTCCTGCCTTAAAAGTGAACCAAACTATTTAGAAAAATTGTAACATTACTGAATATTGAAAAAAAAATTGTTCACCCTAGAGCCAGTATCTGCTGTTGTGACACAAGCATTACTGTTTAGACAGTAAATACAGGTGAATGGAGTAAAAGAATGAGAAACTGGAAAATTTAAAAGTATGCTTGAATTATGCGTTCCCATCATGTTACATAGTCCAGAGAAGAAATCTGCTAAAGCTCAAAGGCATAAAAGGGTATATTCTACAAATACCACCTGAATCTTTTTGACAGACATTTTTGCATTGCATGTATTACGCACAAAAAATGAAGCATCAATAATTTCTAATCCACATAAAGTACTTGGGGTAAAAGTATCTTTAGGTAGCCTGATTTGAAAAAAGCTAGGCTGTATAGCTTATTTTTTTCAAAGCCACACAGGAGTTACAGAATTTAATTATTTCTATTTATCTAAACTGGTATCTCTGTACTATGATCACCAAATCTTTGCTTAACTACAAAATAAAAAAAAATCATGCTAAATAGATATGAGATGGAACAATGTTGTCAGACAACAGAAAGGCAACAATAAGACACAGCAACAGAGCAGTCAGACAAGATCTGGATGACAAAAACACCAGTTGCAGAATTTCTTCCCCCTGAGCAATGCTGGAGCTATTCTTTACACCTTAGATTACGAAACAGGATGGATGACCTTGACAAGAAATAGCTAGAGCATAGAGCAGTGTTTCCAGTAGCAGCCTGAGATATGGTTCAGGAAGAAGGCCCTGGCAGGCAGTCCTAATGCCTAACTAAACTAAACTATTAAACAATGACATAGAGGTGATGTGGAATAATGAAGCAGGAACTGGAGAATGTCACAGTAGAAAGTGCACAAGCTAATAGGTTGGATTACTCTGGCTGCCAATACACCAAATACATGCCTGGTCTCATGAATTTGTCCTTACAGTGAACAGCAGCCTTGGATGGAAGATATGGTAGCTATCAGTCTCTCTGTCATGCTCACAAGTAGTGAATAGTGCTGCATAACAAGGCAATGGTAGGGCAGAGAGATGAAAATTCAATTTCCCAGTCTACCCCTCAAGGCTACCAGAATGATGCTCCCCTGCAACTGCAAAACCAGTAGGAACAAAGATAAATGCAAATTCCACAGCCAGAATAACTCAAGGAGCTAAGCTACTCTATGTATTGAAAAAGACTTGTCATCTTTAGCCCCAGAATGAAATAATAGACACAAGGATCTCCTGGAGGAAGCCCTTCTGCATTGAAGATTAAGAGAAAGGATGAACAGAACATTTGGGTTACCTCTGCATTAGATGCTGAGTAAACAGTGGCATGCATGGATTTGTGCTATATGTGTACATCTTCTCCCTTGCTCATTATTAACGTTGTTTAATGATAACAGTTTGTTTCAGTCTTCATCTGCTAGGAAAATGCTGATAATTTTCATGTTTATTTTCTAAATTGAACCCAAAAGCTGTGAAAGGTGCGAGATTGATAACATTATGCCTGCCAGCTGCTGACAAGACATCATGACTACAGCCAACCCAGAAGATGAATTCTGCTGTTTATTACTGCAGATAAGCACCCACTGCTGTCTTACCGTAAGTCAAACGCAAGAGCAAAAAGGCATTTTACTCTTTACTAAGCTAACACCCTAGCAATTACAATCTTGCTTCATCTTCCTTTACGCAAACCATTTTTTCCATGAAGCTAACTTGTATAGAGTTCAGCCCAGCAGTTTTCAGATATTCATTTCCATTCCTGGGAAGACAAACAATAATCCTGGGAGAGATGTTTTATTTCACACAAAGAAAACCTACCCATTACTGCCTCTACAGACCTTTTTATTAGTTTTTAATGGGCTGCATCAATTCTGCCTGTTAATCAATATCTGATTAGCTGCTTACAGACTATGACACCTTAATGACTACAATGAAATGCAGTGTGCATGAACAAATGTACAACCTGATATTTTAGTAGCATGTAAATGCATATACTTTTCTATGTGAACTTTCAACAAATGCAGAGACCACAGAAGAGGGCTTGGATGCATGCACCTAAGAAGATACAGAAAAAAAAAATAACTCAGTTTTGTTAGACCAAGGACTTTCAGGGGCATTCCTGATATTTATAGGGCAGTTCATGACCTGAAGAAATTGTTTAAGAAATTGTGTCTGTTTGCCAGCCTTTATTCATGATTTATAACTATTGTAGTGGGACATGTTTAGGAGAAAGCTTACTGGTGTCTTTAAGCCTTGAGTGCAGATAAAGTTTAGCTGTATTTTAACAGACTCTCTGAAAGCTTTTCTAGAGCTGAAAAAATACCTTTTACAGAAGTGGGAGGAATAATGACCAAAAAGGAATAAAAGTAGTAAATATAAAAATAAATGTTTAAAAAATGAGACTATAGCCTATAAAAATATATTCAAATGTAAATGTATTTCGATATTTTTAAGAATAAGAAATGGTTTAAACAAGATCTTCTAAGCATTCCTAGGTAGAAGCGTCAATAGATTTTGTTGAAATGAAAAATTTAAATTGCTCAACTCAACTTACATTTACTTTTCTTTTTTTTCTCTCATCATGCTTTCATTAATTTGAATTTTATAACCACAGATTTCCCCTCCTTTTGCTTCAAGATTTTTTTTGTTAATTGAACCAGCTAACAGGGTTTCATGCACTATGAGCTTGCTGGCAAGAAACTGAACTTTTTTGCCTATTTCAGTCACATAATCTAGGTCAGCAGCTCAAGATAAAAAGCCAAGATAAAAAGCAAGATTACAGGTGCTGTAAGACTTTACATCGCTCCCCTACATAAAACTGAAAGCATATTAAATTCGGATTTCTGTGTTCAGAAATGGCACTTACTGATTATTTTTCCAACCCCAAGGAGTGAAGTGGCTCTATAAAAACATCTCAGCCCTTTACCATCAGCATCAGTGTTAGAAAGAACAAAGCATAGCTTTGGCAGATAACAGTCTGAGTCAGTAGCAATGCAAATGTCAGCTTTACAGAAACATCCTGAGATTTGGCATCTGTACCCAACTGGAACAGAGGTCCTAAAATACATTAGATATCAGAAAGTTATGCGCTTTGCCAGACCTTTTTGTCTTTCTAACCTGGGTTAACAGTTATGTCAGTCACAGCTGGCAAATGTTATTTGATTATGCCATCCTTGCAAATGACTAAATTAAAGTGACTTTTCTGTTAACCAGCAGGGAAGCATACCTACCTATCAATTGACTTGATTAATTTCTGATGCTCCCCCACAATCTATTTAGGGATTTCAGTAAAGCAGAAAACATGATGAACTTTTATTTTACTCCTTTGATAGTGAAACACTTCAGATGAAAGGCTAACATTTTGAAGGAAAACCGTATCAAAAGAGACTCTCCTTTTATTTGAGTCTACTGAGCTGTTGATTTTGCAGCTGCAAAAATTATGTCATGTATTTTTGTTCTATACAGAGTGCTCCGTGCTCCCAAAAGCATAGCAAAAAGTGAGCCTTGACAGAATGAATAAAGAGGATGAAGCTCCAGGTTTCAAATCTTCAAGTACTGCAACCTCTAAAAATTAAACTAGATTCTCAAATTAGACTGCTCAAAGGTTCAACAGGCTACCGTAAAGGTCAGATGGATTACTACAGGCAAGCTGTACATTTTGGCTAATATGAACCTAAGCACATTTGTTGCTGGTTGAATGCTTCCCAATGCCAACCATAACTAAAACATGGCAGTGACGAAACCTGTATGCAAAGTCTTCAAATAATAGAACATAGAGGAACTCCCTAACACATATGCTTGATTAGCTCAGGAAAAACAAAACAGATAGATATGCTTATAACATTCCATGTTAATAGCATAGTCTTCATAACATAGCACACTCTTTAGACAGAAATATTCCTTTCCTACATTATTTTACAGTAACCCAAGGGATGATTACATTTTCAATTGCAGAAGCCTTTGTATCATTTTATTCATTTTAAAACTGCCTGTCAAATGCTGTGGAAATAAATCATTTATAGCCTATGCTACTATGAGTAATCAAGCATGATTAGTCCCAAAAAATAATTACATTTTTACCCAGCCTCTCTCCCCTTCCCCTTACCTACTGCTTTCCCATTTGTGTAGCATCATCATCCCACTACTAGCAAAAGACATACAAATCTTATTGTAATACTGCCTTGATTTGTCTCCCTTGCTATATTTAAAAGCAAGTGAAGACATTTACTTCTTCATTTTGCCAAAGAGGAGGGAAACGTTTAACCTCCTCTGATCAAAAATTAAACTTTGCAACTAATAATTAAATTGCTTCAGAGAGTCTTAGTTACACAAAGCCTCAGCTTGTAAAATAGCTTTGTATTTGTAGTCATCACAAGGGTCTTTCCATTTGGAAAGATTATATTGTTTTCTCTTTACTCCAAGGTAATAAATGTTAATACATAATAATATCTCAATTTAGGACAGTCTGTACAAGCTGTGGCAAAATGTCGTTCTCCCATCTTGTTTACATGAATTTATGTTTGCTTTAAGTATCACCTATTTGAAAATGTATTTTCACAACTGAAATGTTTTTCCCGGTACTCAAAAGTAATACAATTATCTGAAGCAAAATTAATAAACAAGCATGTTGTGCAAATGTCAGCAGATATTAATTTTAATTCTTACCTCAACTTTAACTACTTTGAAGTGATTTATACACACACACACACAGAGGTTTCTCTTGCCTGCCTGATTTTAATGCACCATTAAGACTTAAGTTCATTTTATTTGCCATTTTGTCTTCCTTCATGAAAGGATTTTTACTGGGAAAATTTAGGTTCTGTCTTACCTTGCAAACATCCACAAGAGCACAACCCCCCCCCCCCATATACAGGAAATTCTCTGCCTACTAGGCAGTTAACCAGGTAAACTACTGAGTTTCACTCACATACGGTGGGTCAAAGCTGACACTTCATGGCTGTCACTGCTCCAGCTTCAGAAGGTAAATCAAATAAGTAAACCAAGAAAAAACTTAAAAATGTTATTTTAATTATGACTTATTTCCTGATTGAACACTTTCCTTTAGTTGGCAAATATTTGCAACAATTAAATCCTCCAGATTGGCTCAGACAGTGTAAGTCATGGCCTTCCCTTTGGGATTCAACAGTTACATAGCTCTGTTTATATCTACCATCATATACAACACCTGGGTATCAAGCTACTGGAAGTGTTTCTATCCTTATGAAAAATGCAACATACTGATGGTGTTAATTATGACATGTACATAAGTTATTGCTCCCTAGAGCTGACAAATGTCTCTCTCCTACAGGATGCATAACATTAGATTTTGTAATTACAATAATTTTGAGAAAAAATACCTCAGGGCAGGAAGAAGACTGAAATTCATCTTTCTGGCTTCCATTAGACTTCCATAAATACAATAGGAATTTTCACTAAGTGGGCAATGCCTGATTTAGAACAGTAAGCTTATTTAATGACAAAGATCCAAGTAGGCAGAAAATAGGATTTTCAAAGCATTCAACTCAGTGATATCAGTCAGGTGTTATTTGCATCTTTGACAACTCAACTACCTTTAAAACAAATCTCATCTCTAAGTACTCATTTGCACTTCCAACTACATTTGTTTTCAATAAATTTTTGATGGCATGTTTGGCAGTATCTGCCTTTGACACGCCAGATGACCCAAGAGATTGTTAGTAGAATAAATGGCCACAATTCATTTCTGGATTTTGTTTGTTTGTGTTTTGGGTGTGGTTTTTGTTTGTGGTTTTCTTTGTTTGGTTGTTTCTTGTTTGTTTTTTTTTCCCCTCCATACCGTAAAAAATCTGATGAACATTGACTGAAGAGATCTGAAGAGATATTTGAAAGATTCACTACATGACATAAAAATTTCTAATGAATGCAGTAGACTCCTTTTGGTACTACGCAACAGGAGACTACTGTTTGAGAGGATTAGGCACAGTAAGTTAAAGGGAATTGAGCAGTCTAAGATTTTCTGTTACCAGCTAAAAATTCAGGGCATGTTTAGTTTTCAATATACAACCTGAGAAATGCAGAAGAAGTTTGATTCTTGATAACTATTTCATACTTATTTCTCATTCACTATAAAAGACTTGAAGTTATTAGTCACTCTTCAAAGTCTTGACCCTAAACTTACTGTCCTCCCTTTCATTAAGAAGATTCATCTTGTTACCTTTATTTCCTAGGGAAGTGAGAGATTACACAGGTAATTATTTTGACTGTGAAGCTCAATTGCTATGGTCATATCACACGATCTGTAAAAAAACCCATTGCACTAGAACATTTCTTACTCTTACAAGGTTCATCATAACCTATTTGTTAGGTTATTCTCCTTCAGCATCAAATCAAATTTGAGCATACATAAAACATCATTGATATTTTACACTTTGGGGGAAAATCAGGTTTCTGCAGAAGTGTACTGAACCTCGTGACCAGATACCTCAAGCACTGGGATGGCTCTTCTGCTTCATCTGTGAATACAAAGTTCTTGCATAATTTGAGCAAAACTTGCTCAATTTAATTTAAGACCTAGATTTTTACCCTCACATTATATCACAATACAATATTTAGCATTGAGAGTTTAAGACAAATCTTAAAATAAACTGGTAGTTGTGTTATTGTTTATATAAAGTTTTATAGAATCCAAGTAGACACATTTCCAGTGAGCTAAAATAACAAATCTAGTACATCCTTGATAAAAGGATGCAGTAAAAAGATCTGCAAATGTTTCATGCCAGCATTTTCTTAGAGAACAGTGAGTAACAATAACAAGGAGTTGAATGTTTGAAGTTTCTTCAATTAAAAAAAAAAAAACAAAACTTTTTAAAATACTTATTTTGTCAGCAAACTAATAGTGCCTTCTATAAACACTGATAAGTTCTTTGAATATATGGCTTCTTTTGGAAAATGTCTGCCACATTTTATCCAGCTATATGCTACTAATGTCTATAACAGAAGCACATTTCAAATATCAAGGAAGCTTTTCATGAAGCTGGTAGAATTACATAGATAAAATACCAAAGGCTTAAAAAAAATGTTCTTTTCTTTTTTTTTTTTGCTCAAAAGTAAGATCTATAGGATAGCTAGTTTCTTTTTTTGACAGTATCATTACATTTTAATTAACCACATGTTAAAGTGAAAACAGGAGATAAGTCACCTATGGTCCAAAAAAAAAAAAATTTTCATAATGTTTAAAATCAAAATTAATGCACTACTAATTCATGGCTCATAGTTATAAAGACCTTAAAATAAGCTCAATAAAGAAATTTCAAAGGCAGTCCTAACTGTAAAATACATCGAGAAGAAATTTTTAGAAGCAATGAGAGGTCAAGACAATTTTTCTAGACTTTTATATCTGCTCCATGTTACATAGAAACAAAGTGATTCAGCATATCAATACTGCTATTTGGACATACTTTTGTATACAAAGTCATCTAACATTGCTAATGAAGCACATCTTAAAAATCCTTCATCTATCGAAAGACTAACAATCCATTTGGACAGCTCTTACCATCCTTTCAATTAACTTTCTGTTTCTACTACATAATGCAATTGGCATCAATCAACTATTGTTTCAGACCAGTTGCGGACACTTAAGTCAATACTGGCTCAGGCTAAGTTGACTGCTGTAGATCAAAATTTCAAAAGACAGGATTCTTCACTTCCATGATTTACCCTGCACTGTTCCAAATCATCTGGCAGATCATTTGTGTTTCTCTTAGCAATTACGTTCCAAACTTGTTCAGTGAAATTGATTTTAAAGTAAATAGTTACCCCACATGACAGTATTAAGTATCCAACTATTTCTCTACACTTGAGAAAGATGAAATTTGCAAGTACCCTCATGCTGCAACTTTGTGTTGAGTGAATTGAAGTTCCATTAGACGTTCTTAACAGAAGTAATGTCAGATAATTGTATTTTTTCATCTTTCAGCTGGTACTATTCCATGTACAAGTATGGAACTTTTTATATGTATTATGAATAAGCAAGTCAGTATTTTCACATCACTAGAATTTTATATCTTAGTAATATATTTTTATATATTTATAAATATTTCTACTTATATTGATATACCATGGATAGGATTAATAAGAGTCTGAAACTCATTTTCAAGCTGTTTGTGTACTAAATTTTGCAGAAGTCAGTACAGTCTGCACAGCTTACTTGCCCAGGCAACATATCCTATTGATGTTGCCATGCTTTTTAGACCATGACTTAGATGAGCTACATAGCACTGTCTACTTCCATGGAACTCCAAAAGTCCAGATATGGGGAGCAAAATAGTCTAGTAGTGGCTAGTCACTCTACAGCCACAGTATCTTGCTTTGCTTCATAATGGCTCTTGTCTAGTGTGATGATTAAATAGTAGAGCACCCTCAGAGTGTATTTTGCAATTCAGTTTCATCTCAAATGAGTCTCGTCCATGCTTTCTAGAACACAACACTAAAAGCCAAAATACAAAGTAGGGTTGATTGCAAAAATGTGCTGCTGCACCCTGTAATAGTTACTCTGCTAATGTAAATGTGTGTGTGCCTTGCTGTAGTAGCAACTTGTTACTGGATAAAACAAAAGGGGGGAGATGTGGAGACACTGTTCTCACGGGAGAATGCATAATTGGTACATAAACTTTGAATAATCCTGAAAGATACAGCAAGGCCATGAGAGGCCTGAAGAAGCTTAAGCAAGCAAGATAAGAGGCTGGAATTCACCAAGTTAATGAGAACTGTGGACTGTTGGCAAGCTTTCAAGGTTGAGTTCTCACACCTGTGTTTAACCAATTATATGCTAGTCACTAAGGGTCTTCAAGCCATGTATCCAATCATAATATGCCAAATCACTGTAAGTGCTTCAGCCAGGGCCTTGGCTCAACTAAACAGACTGAGTTGCTGAGTTGCTAAGCAGACAAATGCTACACCAAAGGCAATTTCTGATTTGTTATTTAATGTTGACTCTGTAAGACATGCAACACTGCAGAACCTTTTGTTGTTGGAACAGGGACATGGATGTGAAGAGTTTGATGGAATGTGTTGTATGAATCTTTCTGGTCATTCTAATTCGATACATACACAGCTGAAAACCCTGGCTCAGCTTACCCAGGAATTGCAAGTGAGCAATGACCTAGGGATAACTAAATGGTTGTCCTCATGGGGCATTACAGGTTGACTTAAAACACTGCTATTTGAAGGACTGCGCTTATGTATCGCTGTTTCAATCATTGTAGTTGTCAGACTTGCTTATAGTTGCGTGGTGAAAACAAGTGAACAGAACGACCCACAACGTTTTGCTCCCACAAAAGAAAAAGGGGGGAATTGTTGCAGAATGGCTCTAAGAGCAAGGCCATGGATCCTTAGAGGCCTTGTGCGAGCAAAGCAAGGTGTAGGCCTCACAGGTAACTGAATACCGGATGTGGGAGGAGAATGTGAAGGAAGCTGTGTAGAACTAACCACAGTATCACAGTATCACAGTATGCTAGAGATTGGAAGGGACCTCAAAAGATCATCTAGTCCAATCCCCCGGCCGGAGCAGGAACACCTAGATAATGTTACACAGGAATGTGTCCAGGCGGGCTTTGAATGTCTCCAGGGAAGGAGACTCCACAACCTCCCTGGGCAGCCTGTTACAGTGTTCCGTCACCCTCACTGAGAAGAAGTTCCTTCTCAAGTTTAAGTGGAACCTCTTGTGTTCCAGTTTGCACCCATTACCCCTTGTCCTATCATTGTTTGCCACTGAGTAGAGCCTGGCTCCATCCTCGTGACACTCCCCCTTTATATATTTATAGACACTAATAAGGTCACCCCTCAGTCTCCTCCAAACTATAGAGACCCAGCTCCCTCAGTCTTTCCTCATAACGGAGATGCTCCACTCCCTTAATCATCTTGGTTGCCCTTCGCTGGACTCTCTCCAGCAGCTCCCTGTCCTTCTTGAACTGAGGGGCCCAGAACTGGACACAATATTCCAGATGGGGTCTCACCAGGGCAGAGTAGAGGGGAAGGAGGACCTCTCTCGACCTACTAACCACCGCCCTTCTAATACACCCCAGGATGCCACTGGCCTTCTTAGCCACAAGGGTACAGTGTTGGCTCATGGTCATCCTGTCGTCCACTAGGACCCCCAGGTCCCTCTCCCCTACACTGTTCTCTAACAGGTCGTTCCCCAACCTATACTGGAACCTGGGGTTGTTCCTGCCCAGATGCAGGACTCTACACTTCCCCTTGTTATATTTCATCCAGTTATTCCCTGCCCAACTCTCCAGCCTGTCCAGGTCTCGCTGGATGGCAGCACAGCCTTCTGGCGTGTCAGCCACTCCTCCCAGCTTAGTGTCATCAGCAAACTTGCTGATAGTACACTCAATTCCCTCATCTAAATCGTTGATGAATATATTAAATAATACTGGTCCCAGTACTGACCCTTGAGGCACTCCACTAGTTACAGGCCTCCAACTAGACTCCGCCCCATAGACTACAACTCTCTGGCTTCTCTCCTTCAGCCAGTTCGCAGTCCACCTCACTACCTGATCGTCCAGTCCACACTTCCTCAATTTAGCCGTGAGGATGCTGTGGGAGACTGTGTCAAATGCTTTGCTGAAGTCAAGGTAGACCACATGCACGGCTCTGCCATCATCCATCCACTGTGTTATTTCCTCATAAAAGGCTAAGAGATTGGTCAAACATGATTTCCCCCTGGTGAAGCCATGTTGACTGCCCCTCATAACCCTCTTATCCTTGATATGTCTTAAGATGGCACCAAGGACAAGGTGTTCCATCACTTTCCCAGGGATGGAGGTGAGGCTGACCGGTCTATAGTTACCCGGGTCCTCCTTCTTGCCCTTTTTGAAGACTGGAGTGACATTTGCCTTCCTCCAGTCCTCAGGCACCTGTTTTGTTGGCCTGTCTTGCTTCTCCTCACCGCTTACAATGCTACATAGATAGCTATCCTGTCAGGCACTCCATCCTCTGGGACAGTAACATTAAGCTATGTGGGCATATGTAAGTGCACACATCTTGCATGTCTGCAGTTATTTCCAACCATGAGTAACAGCACAGAGACAGCAGGTGGAAATGTAGTATTACATTCAGATTTTATCAGCTAGGTTGAAGCTTTGAAAGGGCTACTGCAAGTAACAGGGTAACTAAGACAGACTTGAATGAGAAATGGGGAAAATGAAACCATGTTCCACATGCCTGTTTCCTCCATATCACATCTCACTGCTTTTTTACTTTCAGGTTGTGGTAGAACATTTGTCTTTTCTGCCCCATCTCATCCTTGCTCTGAAACCGTAAAGACAGAAGGCAGTTCTGCACATTTCTTATAGTCAGGCATTGCTGGGCTTTTTCAACTTTTGACTTAGGATTCTGTGATTCTATGCATTCAGCTGAGCTGGAACAGAAAAGTAGGTGTCAACTGCATCACAGCTGCAATAGGGCCCACTGTAGTTGACAGTTTAGGAGACATTCAGTTGAGTTTTACAGTTTGCAGTGGCATTTTTGGGCCACAGTTTTAAGGAATAAGAGGTTGGTTGTCTTGCCCAGTTGTGCTTCCCTTTTGCCTCATGTCTTGTATTATCTACATGAAGGTGAATGAATGGATTATTTTTGAGCTGGGCATAGAATCACAGAATAGTTAGGGTTGGAAAGGACCTTAAGATCACCTAGTTCCAACAGCCCTTGCCATGGGCAGGAACACCTCACACTAAACCATGTCAACCAAGGCTCTGTCCAACCTGGCTTTGAACACTGCCAGGGATGTAGCATTCACAGCTTCTTCGGGCAACCCATTCCAGTGCCTCACCACCCTAACAGGAAAGAATTTCCTCCTTATACGAAATCTAAACTTCCCCTGTTTAAGTTTTAACCAGTTACCCCTTGTCCTATCACTACAGTCACTAATGAAGAGTCCCTCCTCAGCATCCTCATAGGCGCCCTTCAGATACTGGAAGGCTGCTATGAGGTCTCCATGCAGCCTTCTCTTCTCCAGGCTGAACAGCCCCAACCTTCTCATCCTATCTTCATACAGGAGGTTCTCCAGTCCCCTGATCATCCTTCTGGCCCATCGAGTGGTCCGTCTATCAAACCGATGTCCCTCCAATTTAGAGACAAGGATGTCATGCAGGACAGTGTTGAACACTCTGCACAAGTCCAGGTAGATGACATCACCTGCTCTACCCCTGTCCATCAGTTCCGTAGCCGCATCATAGAAGACCACCAAATTGGTCAGGCAGGATTTCCCCTTAGTGAAGCCGTGCTGGCTGTCACCAACCACCTTGCTGTTTTTCATGTGCCTTAGCATGCCTTCCAGGAGAATCTGCTCCAAGATTTTGCCAGGCACAGAGGTGACACTGACCGGTCTGTAGCTCCCCATTTTCCCCATTTTGAAAATGGGGGTTATATTAGCCTTTTTCCAGTCGTCGGGAACTTCACCTGACATCCATGATTTT